>NC_065582.1:122972344-123272344 GCF_024542745.1 Macaca thibetana thibetana | reverse complement strand
ACTTATTGAGAAGCTCTGTCCTAAAGCTATACTGCTCACCACAAAATATCTTATAGGTTTTTATGAATTAGATCTAATTATAGAGCAGTGAGTACCTATAGTTTGTATCAGAAGTTTTCTCACTCCTCTTTGATTAAACCTGTCCCTATTGTATACATGCACACATACACACAAAGTTTGAGATCAGGTCTGATGCAATTTCGTATTCCCCACTTCCATGCTTTGGATATAATAAGGTATCAATAAGTGCTATTATATTGTAGGGTCAGCCTTTCAATTAAAAGATGGGAAAGGTTAGAAAGTAGCTACCTGAGCTGATGAAATTGTCTTCTTCCTTATTCATTCTCCTATTCTCCAAACATTGATTCAACCCAAGCTTGAGAGCTTTGCTGATTTAATTCACTTCAGTTTAGTTCTTACTTTAGTATATGTAAATGAATTGATCCATCCATCCAATATTTTTTAAGCATAATATGTTCTGGGCACTGTTCTAGGCGTTGGGGATACTAATGAGCAAGGCAAACAAGGTTCTTGACTTCTTGGGACTTATTTCCATGCGGAAAACAAATTATAAACAAGTTTTTACAACATATTTATTTATGGCAATGTGGTTATGAAGACACTTCTGAAAGAGTGAAGACATTTGAGCTGAGACCCAAGTGAAGTAAGAGGGAGGAAGTCAGGCAAGGGTGTGAGGGAAGGACCACCAAGAAAAGAAGCATGCCCAAGAGAAGAACGTGCCCAAAAGAAGAAACACACAACCTGAGATGGGAAAATATTGAAATGTTTGAGACAGTGTAGCTGGAGCAGCATGAATGAGGGAAAGAACTGTGAAAAATGAGCCTTAAAAGATCATAGGGGCCTTGCAAACATGGCTCTATATGTAACAGAAAGTGATGTAAGGGTTTTGAGCAAGCAGGTGACAGGATCACTTTGGCTATAGGATCATACTGGAAGTGGGGCAAGAATGAAAGCTTAAATTTCTCAATTATATGTGAAAGCTGAAACATGAACTTACAGAACTCATAGAAGAAAAGTGTGATTACAGAGGCTGGGGAATGGGGAGGATGGGGAGATGAGAATCAAAGGGTACAAAATCTCAGACAGAAGGAATATGTTTTGTTTTTCTTTTTTGAGTTCTATTGCTCAGTATGATTAATGTAGTTAATAATAGAATGTCATACATTTCACAGTTGATAAGAAAGTAAATTTCAAATATTCTCTCTATAAAAAATGCTAAGTATTTGAGGTAATGGATATGTTAACTAGCTTAATTTAATTATCCCACATTATATTCATATATTATAACATAACTTTGTATCCCACAAATTTATATAATTATAAGTTGTCAATTTACAATTTTTAAAAACAGTGGAAGCTTAGGAGTCTTTGCAATTATCCTAGTGAGAGATGATTGATGGTATCTTGAATAGACAGGTGTAGCAGCGGAGGTGATGAGAAGTGGTCATATTTGACACATATTTTGAAAGTAAGCCTACAGATCATCATGCAATGAGGAAGGAAAGAAGAGAGGAGTCAAGAATGAGTCCTAGGTTTGAGATCTGAGTAACTTAATGCAGTGTAAATGGTGCAATTTAATGAGATGAGGCAGGCTGGGGTGGTGAGTGGGGCTGGGGCAGAGCAGCTTTGGAAGGAAGAATCAAAGTAATGTGTTTGTGATGCCAGTGATGAATACAACTAGAAATTCAAGGCAATTAAATATATTATTATGGATATTAAAAAGAGTCACAGTTGAAGATATACATTTAGAAGTCATTAGCAGAGGTTTTGTTTGTTTGTTTGTTTGTTTGTTTTGTTTCATTTTGTTTTTTGCAACAGGGTCTCATTTTGTCACTCAGGCTAGAGTGCAGTGGCACAATCATGGCTCACTGCAACCTCAACTTCCTGGACTCAATCAATCCTCCTGCCTCAGCCTCCTGAGTAGCCAGGACTTCAGATGCTCACCACCACGCCCAGCTAATTTGTTGTATTTTTTGTAGAGACAGGGTTTCACCATGTTGACCAGGCTGGTCTTGAACTCCTGAGCTCAAGCCATCTGCCTACCTTGGTCTCCCAAAGGTCTGGGATTACAAGCGTGAGCCACTATGCCTGGCCAGCAGAGATTTTGTTTATTCCAATTGGATGCTATGTGTCCAAAACAACCCATTTAAAAATAGTTTCACTAGAAAATCCAAGAAAAGGGAGAAGCTGGAAAGAGAAAATTAAACACCTTGACCATCCCAAACAGAAACAGAGAGGATTAAGAGAGAGAGGATAATGGGTACAAAAATACAGTTAGATAGAAGGATTAAGTTCTAATATTCAATAGCAGAATAGGGTGACCATGATTAACAACAATGTATTGCATATTTCAAAATAGCTAGAAGAGAGAATTTGAAATATTCCCAACATATAAAAATGATAAATGCTCGATGGTTGATATCCTAAATACTCTGACTTGATCATTACACATTCTATGCATGAAACAAAATATTACATGTACCCCATAAATATGTACAAATACTATGTATCAGTTAAATAAATAAATAAAATTGAAATAGGGAAAAAAGAAGCAGATTAGTATGTGAATGGCCAGAGCAAACTATACAAATCTGGAAGAAAATGCCCACGGGTACAGAGATGGAGATATTCACAGTTGGATGTGAGCTGGGGCATGCTGAAAATCGCCAGGCACATGGGCAGGGCTTATCACCAACTGCTAGGGATGCCCACAGGGTTGAAAGCACTTCCAACATGAGCATCTTACTTTCTAGGGTCCTAAAAGTTGGATGTTGGCCTGATAGAACCTCACCAGGGCTCTAGTGTGAAAGCTGGGGTGAACAGCCTCACAGTCTCCAGATGTGGGGCAAGGCAGGTGTTGTAAATGGATGAAGAGGATCAGGAGTGGGATAGTAATAAGCAGGAAGATTGTAGAAAAGTGGAGGATTTCAGCCTCATCCACAGGGGGTGGCCAATTCACATCAAAAGTCAGTGGTTGCTAAGTGGGAGTGAGGTCCAGTGCTGCCGCAAATACACACACAGAGAGAGAGAGCACAAGAGAAAAGGGAGTTTAGTTTGATGACTTTGATTAATCACCACTACCCTTCCAACCGAATGATCCCTTGTGGTTAAATAAAGAAGGATCCATTATTGCATTATTGACTCATTGATTTTTTTTTTTTTTTTTTTTGAGACGGAGTCTCTCTCTGTTGCCTAGGCTGGAGTGCAGTGGTGCAATCTCAGGTCACTGCAAGCTCTGCCTCCCGGGTTCACGCCATTCTCCGGCCTCAGCCTCCTAAGTAGCTGCGACTACAGGCACCCACCGCCACGTCCGGCTAATTTTTTATATTTTTAGTAGAGACGGGGTTTCACCATGTTAGCCAGGATGGTCTCAATCTCCTGACCTTGTGATCAGCCCTCCTCAGCCTCCCAAAGTGCTGGGATTACAGGCATGAGCCACTGTGCCCGGCCGACTTACTGATTCTTTACCTGGTCCCCCCCATACCCAACCAGCCTTCTTCCCTCCTGTAAAATAAAGAATTCAAGTCCACTGTCAGGGACGTGTGAATCACTGTGATAAAGGTAGAAGCATACGGTCAGTCCAGAAAAGAAATGGTGTTTGGATAATCTGTGAACCTTGAGATTAGCTTGTTCAAGAGAACTTTGTTCACTGACTGTACAGATCCTTGAAGATAATATGAACTGAGTGAGATGTAACAATGCACGAATTTCTCTAACCAAAGGACAGAAAGGCTTGGTGTGTCCTTGGCCGCACCTTTCTTTTCCTACTAAGCAAGTTCTTTCCCATAGTCTCTGCTTAATGTGTTGCAAGAGATTTTACGCCAACCATGATCGTCACTTGATTGGAACCTGTGCTTTATCTTGTTTGCCTGGACAAGCTTTGAGAAAAAGCCTGGCCTGAAAACTAACATTAAAAAAAAAAAAAGGATTGATTAGTGAGGCAAGCAGGGAATGGATAGTATTAATATATTAATAGAGGTGATAACACTGGCCTCCACGAAGAGTTCACTTATTGACCCCTCTGACTGTGTTTTATTCAAAGTAGTGAATAAACATATCCTCCATTAATCAACTTAACTACCTGGTTTGTCATTCCAAGGGCACACTAACATATTGCATGAAGTCTATCTTTTGGAGACCTGCTATGACACTGTTAAACATAGAAATGAATTTGGCAAATATATTCATGGAGCATTCTTACTGAAAATCTAACAAGATCTTTTCATTAGGGCCCAATATCAACAAAAGAGAAGCCCCCAGTGCATTTTCTCTGTGTGTTAGAAACCTCTCTTGTCAACCAAAGTACAGTATTGGGTTTGTTTCTTTGTGAAATTTCTTTGTGACTGAAACTTCCTATTAAAGTAGTTCTTTGTCTTTATACTTGTGAGCAAAACAAACGAGAAACAAAAAATGTTTTCCTTGAGTTAACACAATGGACTTCAACCTCAGCTGCTTTATTCTGCTCCACTTCTTTTTTTCTGATGGAACCAGTGATTAGAGCTGCCTTCAGAGATCAAGTTTCCAAGGTGGACGGGGAGCAACCACTTGAGAATTTTCTATCCTAAGATTGTCGGCTGTCCATGAAATTTGCCGAAAGCAAAGGGAAGAATGAAGTTGTGGCAGAACCAGGAACTTAGAATAAAGGTTTGTTCAAGTTATAAGACAGTTCTAAAAGAGTTATAAAAGACAGTTCTAAAAGACAGTTCTAAAAGGACCTTGTGTCTTGAGATCAGGAATGCAGTGGTCATGTCCACTAAATATTATTTAATGAATTAATTAATTAATGGATAGAAAAGTCACTTCAGGCTAAGAATCTAAGCACCAGGCCGGGCACGGTGGCTCAAGCCTGTAATCCCAGCACTTTGGGAGGCCGAGACAGGCGGATCACGAGGTCAGGAGATCGAGACCATCCTGGCTAACACGGTGAAACCCCGTCTCTACTAAAAAATACAAAAAACTAGCCGGGCGAGGTGGCGGGCGCCTGTAGTCCCAGCTACTCGGGAGGCTGAGGCAGGAGAATGGCGTAAACCCGGGAGGCGGAGCTTGCAGTGAGCTGAGATCCGGCCACTGCACTCCAGCCTGGGCGACAGAGCGAGACTCCGTCTCAAAAAAAAAAATAAAAAATAAAAAAAAATAAAAAAAAAAAAAAAAGAATCTAAGCACCATTTTCTATGCCATAGGAGAAATGCTGGGCAGACTAATGTCTAGATACAGAAGTGATCAAGAAGTTTCTTGGATTGGCAATCAATGGAGGATGGCTCTTGAGGAACTTTGGTATAGGGACAAAAGAAAATATGATGGGGATCCAGTTATCAGAACTTGGGTGAAAGATGGGGTCTTCTATCACAACTTCGGTATAGAGTCAGAGTGGAGTCAGTGGGCAGATGTCTCTCAGCTTGGAGCTAATTATTTTCTCCTTGATTATAGTGGAGTCTGGGGCAGAGCTAATCTTATGAGTAATAGAGATCTGCTCCACCTCGGAAAGTTGGTGAACAAACTGGTAAGGGAGCCAGACTGCTCATGATATTATATTCTCAAAACTTCCTGTAACCAGTTTTATGGCATAGAACTACCAGGACATAGAGGTACCTCTTCTTTGGTCAAGAGTAAGAGCATAGACTTTGGATTTAGGCAAAGGTTTCAGCTTCTTCATCTAACATTACCCGGGAGATATTAATACAGTCTCTTTGTATGTAAAGCATGTAATGTGCTTAATACTAGGCCAAACTTACACTAAGTTGCACCCAAAAAATGCTAGTGTTGTTATTATTATTTTGGGGATTATAGAGGGATGCCAGACTCATCATCTCATTTAGCCCACCTAACACTCCTTGAGCTAGTACTACTATTACCACACATATATTAATGAGAAAACTGAGATAGCATTTCCCCCATGCATTAACTATGTGACTTTGAGCAAGTTACATAATCTCTTGAAGAGATAGTTAATGCATGGGGGGAAATGCTATCTCAAACCAGTTCGTCTGACAGCAGAACACTTACTCTTACAATATACTGATCCTTGAAAGTATAAAACCATAACTGAGTCTTGAGTCCTTTCAGAATCTCACATGGCCCCTCCAAGATGGCTCCTCAGACAATGCTGTACATCACCACATGGAGTTAACAGGCAACCCCACACTAACACTGACTCTTCAGTGGTCACTAAAGGGCAAAAATTAGCTCTGCTCTAAATCTGTTCCAAGTGGCAGGAGAACTTCTGGCTCTCTCTCAAGAGAACTCAAAACATACATTCCTATAGAAGATTAGTGAGAAAAGCATTCAGCTATGCATGAGGGCTCTTCTGTAACTACATCAGGCTTGAATCCAGTTCTACTGGTCTCTGGTTTGTCAATGACATGTTGTTTAGTATTGAGTTCCCTAGCCCCAGAGCACCCAGCTAAAGGCCCTGAGATAAAATGAACGCTAGACACAGAATTATTAAAACAAGGTTTGTGGTAAACACCTGAACCTGTGCTCACAAAAGGCTTGGCTCTAAAGCTGCCCATCCAAAGGGACAGGACTATGGGTGGGAAAGGAATATTCAAGCTCTTATGGTTCTTCTCTCTCTGCAGCACTGTGAACCTCTAGGAGAGAAGTTCAGAGGGTTTTAAAACTTAATCAGAACAACATCAAAGGTGCTGAGGGTTTCAGTTAAGTCCAAAATACTGAGTTCTTTCAGGAGACTGGCTAGAGAAGGCTTCAACAACTCAAAGAAGACAAGTATTCATCCCTGAGTTTCAGTGAAGATGGGACAGAAGTTAAATACCATGAGATACCACATGATGTCACTTAATATGGAATCTGAAAAAGGTGAACTCACAAAAGCAAAAAGTAGAATGGTGGTTGTCAGGGCTGGGGCAGTGGGGATTGGATTATGTCAATCGAATGGTACAAAATTTCAGTTAGACAGGAGAAATAAGTTCAAGAAATCTATTGTAAACTGTGACAACTATAGTTAATAACAATGTATTGTATTCTTGAAAATTGCTACAAGAGTAGATTGTGAGCCAGGCGTGGTAGTTCACACCTGTAATCACAGCTCTTTGGGAGGCCAAGGCAGATGGATCACCTGAGGTCAGGAGTTTGAGACCAGCCTGGCCAACATAGTGAAATCCAATCTCTAATAAAAATACAAAAATTAGTGAGGTGTGGTGGCGCAGGCCTGTAGTCCTGGCTACTTGGGAGGCTGAGGCAGGAGAACCTCTTCGGCCTGGGAGGCTGAGGTTGCAGTGAGCCGAGATGGTGCCACTGAATTGCAGCCTGGGCAACAGAGCGAGACTCTGTCTCAAAAAAAAAAAAAAAAAAGAGTAGATTATGTTCTTACCACAAAAATTAGTATGTGAGGTAATACATATGTTAATTAGCTCAATTTAGCCATTCCACAATGTATATATAGTTAAAAACATCATATTGTATGTGATATAACATACACAATTTTTATTTGTCAACTAAAAATAGATTAATAGTTAAAAGAAAATTGAATTTAAAATATATATATGCATACATGAAGGTCAACTCTTAACTGCACAGAGGAGACAAACCTTGCTGGCACTCCCAATGCCCTGCCTAAAATTCAGCACTGAGCTCTCCAGACACTACCCTTTCCCAACTGAAAAAGTAGGAGTGGGGTCCACAGTAACAGACTCAGCCTGTGGAGTAGTAGAGCCTTGTGGACTTTGCAAAAGACCAGAGAATCAGAAATGAGCAATTGCCAAAGCTCAGCACTACTGAGGCCCTCAGCCATGCTAAGGACAGCAACAGAGGAGGGAATCCCTGGCCTCTAGGGCTTCTATTCGAAGCAATACACTCTAGTATTCAGTGATATTACAAGGCTAGAAAAGCAAATGGCAAGAGAAGTACACAGAGCAAGTAGGAGGGTCTGGTTTTAGCGGAGCAAAGTTTAGAACAAGATTTGAGTCCCAGGCCGGGCGCGGTGACTCACGCTTGTAATCCCAGTACTTTGGGAGGCCGAGACAGGTGGATCACGAGGTCAGGAGATCGAGACCATCCTGGCTAACATGGTGAAACCCCGCCTCTACTAAAAATACAAAAATTAGCCGAGCGTGGTGGCGGGCGCCTGTAGTCCCAGCTACACAGGAGGCTGAGGCAGGAGAATGGCGTGAACCCGGGAGGCGGAGCTTGCAGTGAGTGGAGATCGCGTCACTGCACTCCAGCCTGGGCAACAGAGAGAGACTCCATCTCACCAAAAAAAAAAAAAAAGAGAGAGAGAGATTTGAGTCCCAGAATGAGGATACAGAAACAATGTACATTTCCTCCTCCTTCACCAAAGAGATTTCTCCCTTTACAGGAAAGCTGGTCATAGACAACAAGCCTCATAAGCACTATGGCCAAGGCCAAGGCCACAATGTAGGCTAATCTAGACATGGATGGACGGCATTGTAAGCAAGACCAGTAGGAGAGTTTCTGATACAAAAACTGAACAGGCCACCAGTGACATAGGAGAACATACCCCTGGCCCAGGAACCCGGGATTATCGTTTCAAGCAGCCCTACTAAGCATTACATATTCTTGAAGCCTTGTGTTTTATCTTGAAAATTCAATAGAACCTTGTATTTTATTTCATAATTTATTCACATTAACTCATATAAAAATATAATGATTGAAATGAGAATTTTAAAAATCTATATTTTCAGGTAAAATCTACTTTTAGGGAAGATGAATCATGTATATGTCTCACAGTTCCACACCCTCCTTGGCACACCGTCCTGTATACCTCAATGCATTCAGGACTCTGTTTGCAAGTCAGAAGCTAGTAAAGGCCCAGGACAGAAAACTTCATGGGGAAGTCAATGGTTGTGCCAGCAAGGCAGAGCACGGTATTTGATAGCTACCAAGAGGACAAAGCTTGAAAAGAAGAATTTCAGTCCTTGAAAGTTCTAGAAAGAGTAGGGCAGGTCCCTAAGACTTTGAGCCATGGAGGTGCCAAGTTTGGTGTCAGGGCAGTGACGGCCATAAGAACGAGGGAACCAAACTGGGAGATAATTACATCAATAGCCCCCATTGAATCACACCTCCTAGGACTCATATCTATGGAGTCCCTCTCCTTGAAAGTGAGCCACCCTTGTGACCTGGCAGAAGTGATGCTGTGCTAGTTCCCAAGACTAGCCTAAAAAAGGCCTGGGACTTCCGCTTTCGCACGCTGGAGGAAGGTAGTCATAATGTAAGGAACACGGCTACCCTGGACCACTTTGCTGTTAGGAAGCCCATGCTGGCCACACAGAGAAGAACCTGGGAATCCTGCCAACCAAGGCACCCTTGGCTGACTCCCCCAGCTGAGTTCCAATTTGCCAGCTATGTGAGCAAGCCACCTTGGAAGTTAATACCACATGAAACAGAATCGCACTGTCCTTGCTGAGTCATAGCCAAATTAAATAATCATAAGCAAACAAATGATTGTTGTTTAAACCACTGAGTTTCATGGTGAATAGATAACCAAAACATACGGTAAAGCTTAGCCTCACAGAGCTATTCAGGAAATAGGATCCAAGTGAGACCTTAAGAAGATGTCTTAGTGTTTCCCATGTTACCAACCTAAGGCTCCTAAAATTCTCCTAGAGGGGTTCAGGGACAGGAAACTAAGAAGGGCTCAGTGCTATCACTCATTTCCAAATTACAATAAAAATATTCCAAATTTGCACAAATTTCTACAAATCTCACCCTGGTTAAAAAAAAAAATGGCAATTCACCAAATACACTTAAATTAATTGTCATTCAATGCAAGTCTGTAGGCTTGTCAACTCCAACGGTGTTTGAGGCTTACTAGTTCCCACCACATCCTCCACATGTTCACTGCATTGGAGAGGGCTTCAGCTGTCTCTGTCTGGCCTATGCAGTGCCCAACAGAGTGATACACACATGCATGTACTTAATATCCCAAAGAGGACAATGATAACAGAGACCTTGATTTCTGGATTGCTTAGGGTCAGTTAACACTAACTGTGGCCAATAGTGGAAAAGGAAGTATTACTTAGAAAATTCCAACTAGGCACAGAGCTGGTAAAGCTATTGGGCAAAACATGATGATCTTTTTCTTCATCTTACTATGCAATACCAGTAAGCAGGCAGTTGCAACAGAAGTAATAGTCATCAAGATCTTCTTATGATATGCAAGGCTTTGGAGGAAATCTACAAGACCTCTCTGTCTGTCCCTCTGCATCCAGGCACAATTTAACTCATTCTCTACCCTTGCTATAAAAAGCACGTAGGAAAAAGCATTAAGTATTGTCCGGGAGGTAGTATCCATCCAGCTAAACCTGCCATAGCTGCTAAAACCAACAGCAGCCTCAGCTGCAGGATGTCACTTCTATTTCCATGGAAATAGAGAGGCTTTGGGCAAATTTGAAGAACATGCTTAAGATAATTTTGCAGCTTTCTTTGAGCTGAGACACACCGTTAGCTGATATACATTTTAGAGTCCCCGTCAACATTGTCTGGAGAAGGGGCGGATTAATAATAGCTTACATTTCTATAGTGCTTTTCATCCAAAAAAAAAATACCAAACAAGAGAAACAAGCTGAATCTTTTCTTGTTGTTTAAAGTAAAAAACACTAGTGATTTTTAAAGCAATCCTTAACACTGGAACTAATTATAAAGAAATTCACTTTTTTAAAGTGTCAGGACATAATTATTATTTTTTAAAACTTAAATAGTATGCACATTGCTCCTTAGAGCTCACAAAGATACGCCACCATCACCATTTCGGAAGGCTATCATTTCTTTCCAACAAAGACAACAGTTGCAGCGCCAGTGGATTCAGAGACATTATGGGTGAACAGATAAAAATAATAATAATAATTAACAATGGTACAGGAAGCTCCATCTGGAGTGTCTGATAACACAGTGGGAGATGGATACAGATGGGAAAAGGTGGGTGGCACAGCGTAGAGCTTGTCCCGATCTCATGGGCTCGGGACTCCAGACACACTCAGATTAGTATAGGCTTTGGTTTTCTGCTCCCTGCTATTCAAATGGAACTAGCCAGGCCAGACCCAGCATGTTTTACCACTGTCCAGAGAATCTGGGATGGCTCTCGATCACAATCTGGCATCATGACAGGGTCAATAAATGCATTTACCAGTATTTAATAATCCTAGATTAATACAGCTTTTCATTCTCTAAAGCGCAGATTCTTTATCTTTAACCCAAGTAATTTGCATATACTTCCACATAGTAATTCCAGGCACAATGCTGCTTATTCTGAGCTTTTTACACTGATTGGCAGCTAATTAGAACCTTGAAATGTTGGCAGGTGTCGTGATGAAAAGGCATCATAAACCCAGCTACAGCACAGACAATGGGTCTTTAATCATCTAAGTCACGCAGTTCCCAATGATCTTGAGCTTTTAGGATGAGTAGTTGCTTGATCCTGGAGGACTGCTGAGCAAGGAGGACCTCTGCTGTTATAAAAGAATCAACATCTTTAGAGGGATGGCGAAAGTGCACTTCAAAAACAGACAAAACAGAAAGGAGCAAACAGAAGGATACTTAAAAAGGAAACAGTTGCTTTTTTTGTCAATTTTTTTCTTTCTACAGAGATGCCAAACTAGTATGAGAGGGACAGATACATCCCCACTCTCCCATCCACCGTTGTTAGTGAACATGATCTCATGATGAATAAGGCAGAAAAGTAAGTGGTTGAGAAGATAAAATTATCTCGTCATTCTTTCCCTTTAGTGTCATAGTTTGAGATTCTAGCGTGTATCACTTACTTGATATTCATCATGGGGATTACATTCTCAGCACGGGATAGACGTGTACAGAGGAGAACTTTCCTCCCACTGTGTCACTGGAAAGAAAAGGCTGTCACCATGACTGCCTTCACACATCCTCCTCTCACAGACAGTTCTCTGAACTACAAAGATATCTCCCCTCAGCTTGAGTTTTCCAAAAAAGGTATTGATTCCACAGATCTTCACAGAGGATCTACTATTTGCATAGACTTATGTTAGGTGCAGTGAGGGATACAAAAGTATATGAGCGAGGTTTGCCTTTGAGAAGCTGCAAAAATAAGATACATATGCATTACAACAAATAATACAATACAAGTGATGCCTTAAGGTATGATATCACTTAATGCTAAGAGCATATTGAAAATAGTAAGTGACACTCATTTAACAAAATAAGTATGATATCATTAAGTGCTAAGAGCATATTGCAAATAGTAAGTGACATTCATTTAACAAAATGAGGCCAGGCACTGTGGCTCATGCTTGTAATCTAAGCACTTTGGGAGGCCGAGGTGGGAGAACTGCTTGAATCCAGGAGTTGAAGACCAGCCTGAGCAACAAAGTGAGACCCCATCTCCAAAAAAAATTTTTTTTTAATTAATTAGCCAGCATGGTGTCACATGCCTGTAGTCCCAGCTACTCAGGAGGCTGAGGTGGTAGAATTGCTCAACTTCAGGAGTTTGAGACTGCAGTGAACTATGATCTTGCTACTGCACCTCCACCCAAGCAATAGAGCAAGATCTTGTCTCTTAAAAAAAAAAAAAAATTAACATTACAAGAGAACTCTGGCAATTGAAGAGGTCAGAGGAATCTTTGAAGAACAGGTCCCTGAAGATGGATAAGAGTATTTATTTTTAACTTTTATTTTAGGTTTAGGGATACATGTGCAGGTTTGTTATATAGGTAAATGGCATGTCACAAGGGTTTGGTGTACAGATTACTTCATCACCCAGGTAATAAGCATGGTACCCCATAGGTAGTTTTAATCCTCACCCTCCTTCCTCCCTCTACCCTCAAGTAGGCTCTGTTGTCTGTTTTTCTCTTCTTCGTGTCCATGTGTGTGCAATGTTTAGCTCCTACTTAGAAGTGAGAACAGGCAATATTTGGTTTTCTGTTCCTGTGTTAGTTTACTTAGGATAATGACCTCCAGCTCCATCTGTGTTGCTATAAAGGACATGATCTCATTCTTTTTTTTTTTTTTTTTTTTTTTTTTTTTTGGTGCATGGTATTCCATGATGTATATATACCACATTTTCTTTATTCAGTCTATCACTGATGGGCATTTGGGTTGATTCCATGTCTTTGCTATTGTGAGTAGTGCTGCAATGAACACACATATGGCATCTGTCTTTATGATAGAACAATTTATATTCTTTTGGGCATACACTCAATAAAGGGATTACTGGGTCAAATGGTAATGCCATTTTGAGTTCTTCAAGAAATTGCCAAACTGCTTTCCACAATGGCTGAACTCATTTACATTCCCACCAGCAGTGTATAAGCATTCCCTTTCCCCTGCAACCTTGCCAGCGTGTTATTTTTTGACTTTTAATAACCGCCATTCTGACTGGTGTGCGATGGTATCTCACTGTGGTTTTCATTTGCATTTCTCTAATAATTAATGATGTTGAGCATTTTTTTTTCCGTATACTTGTTGGTCACATGTATATCTCTTTTTCATAAATGTCTGTTCATGACCTTTGCCCACTTTTTAATGAGGTCACTTGTTTTTTGCTTGTTAGCATGTTTAAGTTCCTAACAGATTCTGGACGTTAGACCTCTGTAGGATGCATAGTTTGCAAATATTTCCTCCCATTCTGCAGGTTGTCTGTTTATTCTGTTTATTGTTCCTGTTGCTGTGCAAAAGCTCTTTAGTTTAATTAAATCCCATTTGTCAATTTTTGTTTTTGCTGCACTTGCTTTTGGCATCTTCTTCATGAAATCTTTGCCAGATCCTATGTCCAGAATGGTATTTCCTAGGTTATCTTCCACGGTTTTTATAGTTTTTAGGCCTTACATTTAAGTCTTTAATTCAGAGGATGGAGAATATTTGAGTAACCCAGAAAAAAAGGAGACACCCTGAGTTGAAAGTTAGGGCAGGATTTACTTAGATACTAAGACACTAGGGTAGAAATATAAAGACTTGTTTTAGGGATTGAGAATAATTCAGGCTAGCTTAAGAATGGAGAACTTTAGGTCAAATTTTGACTGTCTTTGGCTGAGTGTGGTGGCTCATGCCTGTAATCCCAGAACTTTGGGAGGTCAAGTCAGGTAGATCACTTGAGTCCAGGAGTTTGAGACCAGCCTGGTCAGCATAGCAAAACCCCATCTCTACAAAAAAATATAAAAATTAGCTGGGCACGGTGGTTCATACCCATAATCTCAGCTACTTGGGAGGCTAAGGTGGGAGGATCATTTGAACCTAGGAGGCAGAGGTTGCAGTGAGCCAAGATCATGCCACTGCACTCCAGCCTGGCCAAGAAAGTGAGACTCATCTTAGGGAAAAAAAAAAAAGAAAAAAAAGTTGACTGTCTTTGATACTCCAATTTTTTTTATTTTTATTTTTATTTATTTATTTTTTTGAGACAGGGTCTTTGATACGGTTTGGCTCTGTGTCCCCACCCAAATCTCATCTTGTAGCTCCCATAATTCCCACATGTGGGACCCAGTGGGAGATGACTGATTCATGGGGGCGGGCCTTTCCTGTGCTATTCTCGTGATAGTGAACGGGTCTCATGAGACTTGATGGTTTTAAAAGCGGGAGTTTCTCTACACGAGCGCTCTCTTTGCCTGCTGCCATCCACGTAAGATGTGATTTGATCCTCCTTGCCTTCCACCATGATTGTGAGGCCTCCCCAGCTAGGTGGAACTGTGAGTGGATTAAACCTCTTTCTTTCGTTAATTGCTCAGTTTCGGGTATGTCTTTATTAGTGGCGTAAAAACGGACTCATACAGTCTTGCTCTGTCACCCAGGCTGGAGTGCAGTGGCACGATCACAGCTTACTGCAACCTCTGCCTCCCAGACTCAAGTGATCTTCCCACACCAGCCCCGAGTAGCTGAGACTATAGTCCTGCACCACTGGATTTCACCATGTTGCCCAGGCTGGCCTCAAACTTCTGGACTCAAATGATCCTCCCGCCTTGGCTCCCAAAGTGCTGGAATTACAGGTGTGAGCCATTGTGCCCAGCCGATACTAAAATATTTTGAATTGTACATCTTATCAGTAAAGACTTTTGAGCATATACCCTAGTCTGTGTGAATGTATGTATGTACATATGTATGTTCATATGTACATATATAGCATACATATATGTATAACAAACTGATACATTACATACTTTATATAGCATATCTTAAAAAGTGAAATATAAATGATTTTAAATATATTTATGTATTTGCAGTACAAAGTCCTTTTGGTCATCTCTTTAAAAAATAAATATTTTTAATGAGAGAAATATGATTTAATATACTTTTTGTTAATCTTTATATAACACTTGGTGACAATGTGATTCAAAAGTCTGGCTTATTTATTTTAATTTGATAGTTGATTTTAGTGACTGACATAGGTACCAAAAGATATACGGGTGGGATTTTTGTTCACTTTTAAATAAGGAAGCCCTCTCAAAAGAATTTAAGTTCAGCAGCGTTCTACACTTTATAAAGCACCAAATACCTCTAAACATTATTATAATATGTGTAGTTGTTCGACTTCGTTTTCTGAAGATAGAGACACATTTGCCATGAAACTTAAGTTCAGGACCCCTCCCTAGCAAGCGCATATCCCCTGGAATGTATCCATATGACCATATGTTTCTACAAAGGCTGCAAAGGTGAGATTAAGGTAAGATCATCTGACTACAATTCCTTTCTACTTTGATTTCCTTCCTTACACTTCCCTTCATGTTAATATGATGTTAGTATGATGGATATAAGCAGCTGAAAGCATTTTTGGGGTCTGAATAAGAGGAAGTAGAGTTTTGAATATATTTAGTTTGGATTTAGTGGGATATATTTATGCGGTTTCTAGGCTTTCCATGTGTAGTTAGGTTATCATTAGCCATCCCAGCAGAGGATGCCTTCCAGGAATACTCCTGCCCACTGTCTGAGTCACCTGTGGTGGTGACATAAAGGTGCAGAAGCAAAGGTCATCTCATATATGAATGTGTTGTATGGCAGGCAGAACCAAAAGTATGTGGAAGTGGATAGGAAACAAGGTTTGAAATTATGGAACCAGAAGCTAGTCTGTGGAAAATGTTTTGAGTCATCAGATATGTGAAATTATAAGCAAAAGATTTGTTTCTCACTAGAAATTCTCTCCTCACATTCATATTTTAAGTAAATATGAATTACACATTTTAAGTCATCATATTCAAAGTAAACCATAAATTCTTAGTTTTACTTTTATTGTAATCACATAAAACAGAACTTATTATAATTCCTTTGTTCGTAATTTGTCACAAACCTGTAGCAATACTACAATCAATAAGTATGTCTATCTGCGAAGTCACATGTTTTATGTGTCCTAACTTATCAGAACACATCTTTGGATGTCTCATGTAACTTGTCCTGGTGAAATCTGGCAATTCTACATAACATGGTATACAAAATTGCCACCAAATAGCAGAACAAATAAAAGAAACAAGCATTCCTATGACATAATTCCCGCACATATTTATTCATAAGTCAAAATATAACATGAGAATAATTTGATTATATAATTACGTAGCTCACTACAAAATAACAGCAATTTTTAAATACATTTGAATTTTCTCAGACTAGTATTTATCAGTTCAAAGAGGATTTAAAGTTAGTCTTGCATGATAAAATATGAACATCATTGAAATATTCCAGCTCATATATAAACATGATAGAGGTTTCCAAAAATTTGACAATTTAAAAAATCTATATAACAGTACTAATAGCAAATTATTTTCAATAATAATAAACAGATTTTGATCAGCCATGCTAAAGAAATTACCTATCTTTAGAAAATATTATAAAATAATCATCACATGAAAAGGCAATCAAAGAAGACGCAACTAACAAAATACAGAAAAAAGTATGATAGAGGCATGTCCGCAGTTGATTTATAAAAATATTGCTACTTTTTTGGATCCTGTGTTTGTAGTATTTCCTGCTTTCTAAAATGAGTGATCTGTTGTGATTTCTTATTCTAAATAGACGTTCATCTGATTTTGCATTTGCAAGTTTATATTTTTTTCTCTTAGAGTCCTCCAAAGTCAGCACAGATTCAAGCTCCTCAGAACCTGAATCTGTCCTTTTCATGTGTTTAGTTTATTAATATCTTGCTAATTTAATGCCTTGATACTATTACTAAAATCTCAAGCACAATACATGCCTAAAGTGAAATTTATTATTAAATATAAGATGAATTCCTATTTCAAATTGTTATTTCAATGATTTTGAATCTTTTGGCCAAAGCTTTGTCAGACCTGATTAGGTGCATTCTTTTTTTTTTTTTTTAGAGAGTCTGGCTCTGTTGCCCAGGCTGGAGTGCAGTGGTGTGATCTCGGCTCACTGCAATCTCCACCTCCCAGGTTCAAACAATACTTGTGCCTCAGCCTACTGCGTAGCTGGAATTACAGGCCTGTGCCACCCTGCCAAGCTAATTTGTTTGTATTTTTAGTGGAGACGGGGTTTTGCCATGTTGGCCAGGCTGGCCTCCAAGTCCTGGCTCAAGTGATTTAGCCTCATCAGCCTCCCAAAGTGCTGGGATTACAGGCATGAGCCACTGGGCCCGGTCATAGTTGCATTCTTTTTACTATATAATGTGGCTTACAAAGTTTTCACACTATGAATAAAAGTAATATCTTGACCTTTTTGTTGTTCTCTTCAACTTGCAATTACTATTCTCTACAATCTGTGTTTTCTTTCCTGAAATCTTTTTAAGCCACTTGCCTATATATGAAATCAGATAAGTCCATAACCAGATACATGTAAATAGAAAAATATCACAATATGCTAGAAGCTAATCCAAAAAAAAAAAAATGCAGTACCAGTGCTATCCTCTCAGCACGTGAACTCCAACCATTAATTCAAGATATCTCAGATACCATAAGCAATACATGGTCATCTGACATACAGTCTGAAAGATAGTTCCTGTATCAATCTGTGTAGAAAACATTAGCAAAGTTTAACTTTTCTTCCTTTTTAGTTAGAACATATATAATTATTTACATAGTGTGGAAATAGGAATTAAAAGTTTGGCTACATTCTTGCCTAGGACAATGGATTGTCCTTCACATCTCCTGGGTCCATCCCCTTTACTTTGGAGATGATTTCCCTAGTTAAAGGAAAAAAGAAAAAAAAGAAAACACTGAATATCTGAGCGGTGGCTCATGTCTGTAATCCCAGCACTTTGGGAGGCCGAGGCGGGGGATCATGAGGTCAAGAGATCGAGACCATCCTGGCCAACGTGGTGAAACCCCATCTCTACTAAAAATACAAAAATTAGCCAGGCATGGTGGCACACGCGTGTAGTCCCAGCTGCTCAGGAGGCTGAGGCAGGAGAATCGCTTGAACCCAGGAGACAGAGGTTGCAGTGAGCTGAGATCGCACCATTGCACTCCAGCCTGGCAACAGGGCAAGACTCTGTCTCAAAAAAAAAAAAAAAAAAAAAAAAAACCGTGTGGGCCTAGGGTGTTTGATTAACTGATATGTGTTCTGTGGTTACATCATATACCAAATTATCAGACTGTCTGTGTGTCCCCTGGGAAGGTAGGGTGCTGAAGTGCCACAATCACCCAAATAAGCATGCTAGAGAAATTAAAGCAGTGCACATAAACATATGGGATTCAGCTGCCTGATTAAAATCCTAGTGAGCCAACAGCAGCTTCAACTGTTAAGAGTTCAGTGACTGCCAGAAGTAAGCATCAAATTAGATACTCAAAGTGGAATATCTCAAAATTAGCAAATTTTTAAACACCAGTTAAAACCACCTCAGATAGAATATCCAAAGGTTATATCAAGTTTTAGATGTATAGAATGTTTTGGTGCAAACAAAAAAAAATGTTCTCAAATAGTGACCTAGATCATTCTCCTTGTTCACAGACCACAGCAGTAAATACGACAGGACAGAATGAGGAAGAATACCATTTCACAGTGTTCCAAAAATGTCTGTATTACGAAGCCCTCTTTTTTTACACTTACTTATTTTACTGTTGTTAATTTTTTTCAAATTAGTATATACTTCAGGTAAAATATTAAATAAAAGTCTTCTAATAAAAACTCTCCTGCCCTACAAATACTCAGCTTCCCATTCTTATCCCTATAATCATATTTAGGTAATTTAGCAATTACATGGGTTTTAATTCATTTTTTTTCAAATTTTGGGGTGATTCCTTGATTGTCTCCCAACAATCAATGTTGCTTTGAGAAATCCAATGACAATGCTGAGTTTTTCTTCATTGAAAGTAATCTATATTTTCTCTTTGGAAACTTTCTCTCTTTTCCCCTAGCATATTGCAATGTAATGATTATATGCCTTTTTCATTCATTTTATATGCATTCAAGGTGCCCTTTTGATCTAGAAATCTGCCATAGTTAGCTCTTACATTGTTTTATAAAGTCCTCCTCTCCATTTGCTTTATCTCTTCCTAGAACACCTTTTAGTTGTCTGCTTCTTTAAGTCTCTTATCTTCTCTCCTATTTTCCATATCTTAAAACTTTTCATTATACCATCTAAAGATCTTCTGTTGCTTTTTGCAGGCATTGTATTTTTGCTTTTCAAGAGATCTTTCTTGTTCTCTTTTATCTTTTCATTTTATCTTGTTCTTGTTTTATAGGCATAACAGCCTTCTTCTCTCTCTAAGAGATAAGAGAGTTTTGTTTTACCTTTTAAGATTCTCTGTGCTATCCCTGATTCCTCCACATTTATGTGTTTGTTTATTTCTGTCTCTTAAGAAAATTGTCTACACTTCTTTACTGTTTCTTAGCCACCTGTTCATATTGACATAAGGCAGACACACACATAAAATGATTGAAAGTCCTGTGTACATGAACAGTGTTTTAATCAATAGATTTCACTTTGTGGTGGGTATGCAAGGAGATGCCCAGCGGGGATAGTCTGGGAGAAACTCTACGGCCAGCATGTGGAAGCCTGAGACAGTTCGATTTCTTCAGAGTAGAAACCTCCTATCTGCCACCCAAGGGTAGGCACCTACTGTTAGCGTTATACAGTCTGTTTTAGGTCCTACATCTCATCTCTACTCTTTAAAAAAAAAAAACTGGCATCTCTGAACCTGAAGTCTCATAAAGTTCTGTGGGGTCAAATCAAATTTTTATAATTCTGTAGTCTTCTTCTGAAAATGCTCAGTGGTAGAATTCTACCACATAGCTGTATCAGTCATCTCTATTTCAACTACTTTCTGATTCCAGATTTTGCTAAGATCTTTCTGGCATCCAACAATAGCTAAAAAGGTTGTTAAGATCACCCTCTCACTGAAGGTGACTAAAATTGTCAGATCAATTTTTTTTTTTTTTTTTTTTTGAGACAGAGTCTTTCTCTTGTCACCCAGGCTGGAGTGCAGTGGCGTGATCTCAGCTCACTGCAATCTCTGCCTCCCGGGTTCAAGCAATTCTCCTGCCTCAGCCTCCTGAGTAGCTGGGATTACAGGCACCTGCCACCACACCCGGCTAATTTTTGTATTTTTACTAGAGACGGGATTTCACCATGTTGACCAGGCTGGTCTCGAACTCCTGACCTCAGGTGATCCTCCCGCCTCGGCATCCCAAAGTGCTGGGATTACAGACACAAGCCACCGCATCTGGCCATTTTTCAATATTTGTTAAAGCATCCAAAAGATCCCAAGATATGAAGCGATTACCAGGCCAAAACTGAAGGAAAAATAGGGACTTGGAGGGAAAAGCCAGCGCAGAAGCCTGATAGCATCTGGCAGCCCAGGAGAATAAAACCAAAGCCCAAGGCTCACACATTGTGGAGATTCTACTTGGAAAAGCGCTCCTCAGTAAGCTGGAGTTCCGAAGGTCTGTAACTTCAGAAAACAGTGAAGCATTATCACCCAGGTGGAACAAGAAACTTGGAGCCATGAACATGGTTAAGGTGATCCCAGACTGGTACTTGCTGCTGCCTGACAGAAGCAATGTAAAACTTCTCGGGAGCTGGCACCTTAATTTTACACCTCAATTTATATTCGTATAAATAAACTTTTAATATAAACAATCCACAATAAAAGGACACAAGAAAAAAAAAAAGCTCCATGAGAGGGAAACAGTAGAAACCACAAGCATAAGAACTAAGTTCAAAACCTTCCAATATTATCAGACACAGAGATTTAAAAAAATTCAATATGTTTAAAAACATAAAAGACAAGCTTGCAAATATCTTCAGGAAAGAGGAAAACACACAAAGTGGCATAACAAAAATTTGAAAGAAACGACTTCTAAAAATAAAAAATAAAATGGAAAACTCAACAAACCAGTTAAATAGCAGATTAGACATGACTGAAGAGAGAATTCATCAGAAGTAACAATCAAGAAATGCACAATATAAAGACAGACTAAACATACTACAGCATTTGAGAGACATGGAGAATCAAGTGAGTTTGTCTCACTTTATTGATTTAATTGAAGTTTCATAAGGAGAAAAAAGAGAAAGAGGTAGAAGCAATATCCAAGTAACAGCTTCCCAGTACTAATGAAAGATTTCAAGCCATATTCAAGCCAAATGAATCCCAAATAGGATAAATTTTTAAAAATTCAAACCAATACACATCATGATGAAACTGTGAAGCCTGGGTAACATAGCAAGGCTCTATTTCTTAAAAAAAAAAAAAAAAAGAAAGAAAAAGAAAATTAAACTTAGCCAGGTGAGCATGGTGGCACACACTGTAGTCCCATTGACTTGGGAGGCTGAAGTGGGAGGATCACTTGAGCCTAGGAGTTTGAGGCTTCAGTGAGCCATTACTATGCCATTGCACTCCAGCCTGAACAATAGAGAAAAACCCCAACACTTAAAAAAAACGGGAAAAAGAAACTATAAAACCCCCAACTACAACAATAAAAAAGCATAAGTGCACTCATAGATAAAAAGGAGATGAACTACAAACGAGTAATAGGCTGACGTTAACTTCTCAACAGCAACACTGAAAGCCAGAAAACAGTGGGATACATTTCTTAATAGACTGTGTTTTAGGGCAACTTTATTTTCACAGCAAAGTCGAAAGTACAGGGGGCTCCCATATACCCCCTGCCCCAACACATGATAGCAGCCTTTCCACTATGAGCAACCCATACCAGAGCGGTACATTTTTTACACTCGGTGAACCTACATCGACACATCATTATCATCCAGATTCCATAGTTTACAGTGGAGTTCACTTTTGGTGTTGTGCTTTCTATGGGTTTAGACAAATGCATAATGACATGTATCCACTATTACAGTAGCAGATAGAATGGTTTTACAGTCCTAACAGTCCTCTGTGCCCCACTCTCATTTTGCACAAATCATTCCATCTCCCTGAAAGTCACCGTCTGCTCTCCCAACTATATCTGGTCTATTTCCCTGTAACAAATAAAATCCAAATTATGCTATAAAGCTTTCCCATATCTCCCTCCTCTGAAGTCCTGTGCAGTTACGGAGTATGAATATAAAGTAACAATGACTTCTTTAAATGAAGAAGAAATCAGAATGTATTAAATACTGTCCTTAATATGCTAAAATATTTAACAACTAGAATTTTACATCAAGTAATCTTTCAAAGATAAAGGCAAATAGACCTTCAAGTAAAGGAAATTCTAAAGGGTATATTTAAGGCAAAGGGAAAGTACTCCCAGACAGAATGCTAAAGAAGACAGAAAAAAATAAAGAGCAAAATAAAGTGATAAGTACATAAATCTAAATAAACATTATCTGTATAACATAACAATAGTAATACCCTATGGTTAGTCAATTCACGCCAAAATATCATGTAAGACGAAAGTGAGGTATATGAGGTTAAGGTATCCCCAGGACCTTGTATTATCCAAAAAAAGGATAAAGGCATTGATTTATTTTAGGCTTTGATGAGTACTTATGTTGGAATTTCCAGGAAAACCACTAAAAAATAGAAATAGAGTATATGATATCCAAATGCAGTTAAGGTAAAAAGCAATAAGAAAAAGATAACTAGAAAATGTATTTAAAAGGCCGGGCGTGGTGGCTCATGCCTGTAATCCCAGCACTATGGGAGGTCTAGGTGGGCGGATCACCTGAGGTCAGGAGTTCGAGACCAGCCTGACCAACATAGAGAAACCTCATCTCTACGAAAAATACAAAATTAGCCAGGCGTGGTGAAATACACCTGTAACCCCAGCTACTCGGGAGGCGGAGGCAGGAGAATCACTTGAACCTGGGAGGTGAAGGTTGCGGTGAGCTGAGATAGCACCACTGCACTCCAGCCTGGGCAACAAGAGTGAAACTCCATCTCAAAAAAAAAAAAAAAAAGAAAATGTATTTAAAAATTAAGACATAAATTTCTGAATTTTGCATAGGACAAAGAAGAAATCACAATGGAAATTATAAAATGTCTTGAACTACAATATAATTGACTATCTATCTACCTATATATATATATATATATATAGAGAGAGAGAGAGAGAGAGAGAAAGACAGAACACCTTCCATCTTGGAAGGGTCAACAGTTCACCCTTAGAAGGATAAATCATTATGCCAGATTGATAATGTGGAAATTCTCCCAAAAGATAATGGCTTTTATTTCCTTCTCTTTGACATTGTGACTATAAAGAGTTTTTATTCTTTACTTTCATTTTAGAGAAGTCTCTAGAGGAAAGGGAGATGAACATGTTTCAATCAGCCACATGTTTCAATCAGCCACATGTTTCACTAGGTCATTTTAAACCTCTATAAAAAAATAGCACAATCTGATGCATTGTTTCTTTTTTTCTTTCTTTCAGAATTTTAAAATTTACCATTAAAACAAACCTACAATCTCTACCTACATTTACTTTATTTCAAGCACAGGACAGAATCATTCACAAACCATCTATATTTCTGAGAATTTTTCCTGTTTTCAGAGACCTTCTGAGATAAACTTCCACATCTTTTCATTACAGGACTATGTTTATATTTAAAACATTTTTGGTGGGATGTGGTGGCTCACACCTGTCATCCCAGCACTTTAGGAGGCTAAGGCAGGAGGATTGCTTGAGCCCAGGATTTCGAGATCAGCCTGCACAACATAGTAAAACTCTTTCCCTAAATTAAAGATAAAAAAGAAATTAGCCACTCATGGTGGTGCACATCTGTAGGCCCAGCTGCTTGGGAGGCTGAGGTGAAAGGATGACTTGGGCCCAAGAGGTTGAGGCTTTAATGAGCCATGGTCACGCCACTGTACTCAAGCCTGGACAATAGAGTGAGACCCTGTCTCAAAAATAAATAAATAAATATATAATTTTTACAAGCATTCTTTTTTTTTTTTTTTTTTGAAATGGAGTTTCACTCTTGTTGCCCAGGCTGGTGTACAATGGCGTGATCTTGGCTCACTGCAACCTCCGCCTCCCAGGTTCAAGCCATTCTCCTGCCTCAGCCTACTGAGTAGTTGGGATTACAGGCATGCGCCACCAAGCCCAGCTAATTCTTTTTTTTTTTGTAGAGATGGGGGTTTCTCTATGTTGGTCAGGCTGGTCTCGAACTCCCGACCTCAGGTGATCCGCCCACCTCAGCCTCCCAAAGTGCCGGGATTACAGGTGTGAGCCACCATGCCCAGCCTATAGGCATTCTTAATACACACTCAAACACGTTCCTCACATTAACCCAGGTAATTAACCAGCTTTCTTACAATGAAAACCAGCTGTTGTCTGCCTTCTGATCTCTATTTTTTCTCCTTAATCTAATTGAAGTAAAGCAATATTTAGTGTGGCTTAGAAAGAAGATGCACAGAAAATGATTACAGAATTCCAAAATTTAAGCATTGTGTGGGTGTAGGTGTGCGGGAGCTATGTGTTGACTCCTTTTGTATTAAAGGTAGGAAATTCTAAGCTAGGTATATTACTTGAAACAGAAAGTTAGTTTAACATAATAATAAAAGCAAACAAAAACAATCTCCAACTGGACTTATTCTCAAACGTGTTGACAAACCACATAAGCTACGAAGTACATTTTGCTTTCCTAAATATATATGAGTTAATCAGGATACCAAATAATGGGCTCGCTTGGTTTATTAATAGAATGTATGTTAAATAGGCCGGGTGCAGTGGCTCACACCTGTAATCCCAGCACTTTGGGAGGCCGAGGCAGTGGATCACATGAAGTCAGGAATTCGAAACCAACCTGACCAATGTGGTGAAACCCCATCTCCACTAAAACTACAAAAATTAGTCAGGCGTGGTGGCACATGCCTGTAATCCCAGCTACTCAGGAGACTGAGGCAGGAGAATCGCTTGAACCTGGGAGGCGGAGGTTGCAGTGAGCCGAGATCACGCCACTGCACTCCAGCCTGGGCAACAGGAGCAAAACTCTGTCTCAAAAAAGCAAAAAATAAAATAAAAATAAAATAAAAAGAATGTATGTTAAATATTTTTTAAATGGAAAGTTATCTACGATGAGAAAATAATATTTTATTCATATATTTAAAATATTTTAGAATTCTATTTCAAAGAAACAGACAACCTGCTGAATAATAAAGTTTGTTCATCTTACCTAACAGCACTCTGTTCTCAGTAAATTTGCAGTTTACTAAATTCTCATTTGTTTAAAAAAATCTGTATTAGTAAAGCAATTTGTAAAAATAACAAAATTTAACTGTTAAGAGAAAGCAGATTGCCCTCTAAACTTAACCATTTTGGAAAAACATAGTAGAAGAGTAAAACCAGACTAATTGTTTATTATGAAGACACACATTAGGTCAAATTCTACATCAACAAATTTCAAGTCTTCAAATTGATTCCCAGTATGTCTCACTGTTCTCACCTTTACCTCTATTCTATTGACTTAGCTCAGCTGGGTTTTTTGTTTTGTTTGCTTTTTTCAAAAAAAAATACATTGGTTTTATTCTGCTAATAAGATATAACTACTAATTACTTTGGTTAAAGAAAGACATCTCCCATAAAGAAACAGGAAAAAATGGCTTCTAAAAGCTAATAGAACATGCATTTTTAATATATACTGAAATGTTTAACAGACTTAATTTTTCAGGAGTGATCCATGTCTCTTTGGATAGCAATCCAGTAATTATCCCTTTGTACGTAATGTGCCACTTTAAAATGTGCCGCTAGACCACAAATAAAGTGAATCTCACTCCATAAGTTAAGGGACATTGTTATTATATTGTAGGCATCTTTAGAAACTAGTGGTTCTCTGTTAAAGTGTATGTCCTCCGCAATTAAGGATGGAAAGGGAACAGAGTCCAGTTGAAAGTGTACAGGGAAGCTGGGCAGAATGTAATTTAATTATCAGAGTTGGAATTTGTCCAGGACTCTACCTGCCATAAGGATAGTCTCCTGGGATCTTCAGTGACCACTAGTGGTCAGGATTCCAGCTTTACAGCCATCCAATTAAATTGCCAAGCACATCTTCTGCTATACCATTAAGAGACAGGGCTGGGGAATCCACTCTGCTAATGAAGTATCTGGGGCCTTGTGTCGGTTTCCCAGAGGATTTTTCAGAGTACGTGGATAGGTGTAAAAGGCCATGTAAACGTACACCTAAGAAGTACATCCATTATGTATAATGAGCAAGAGAGACTTTGACCGTCTCTTCTCCACCTGATTAGTGTTGGACAATCTCTACAGCATAAATTAGAATACAATTGAAAAATGATTAACTCTGGGCAGTCTCCAGGAGCCTCCTGCACTCAGTTGCTTCGTTATGGTCAAGCGTAAAATGTACACATTGCTTTGCATAGTCCCTCATGCCCTCTGGAGGAATTCACCCTTGCACTTTATAGCAAGTCTTATTTCAGGACCTCAATCTACTCTTCAAGATGAAACTGCAGGGTAAAGGTCCACATTTTCCCATATTTTTAGATTCAAATATGACTCTGCCTTCCTCAATTTCCCCCCTTTGAAGGAAAGACAATGATACCTGTCATCTCAACAAAATCTCAAGAATGACCACTAAATATTTTTTTCCAAAGTGAAAAATAGGAAAATCTCTTCAAATTCCCTAACTCAGTGGTTTCTAGACATTATTCCATTAACCAGGAACACTACAATCACTTTTAAGGTTTATTAAAAATAGAGATTCCCAGGTCCCACTCCAGATCTACTGAATCAGAATGACCAAGTATTGGAGCTGAGTATTTGAATTCTCCACAAGCCCACAAGGTCAGTCTGCTTGTTTGGGAACCAAGACTGACTTCCTTTGGAGGTAAAATAACAAAAGCCCATTGTGTGATTCTGAAAAGAAACCTTTATCTATATATCAAACATAATGCACACAATATCTTTTTCCCTTTTCTGTGTTTATTTTCTTTCTTTTATGCATAGCTTCTATTTTAGATCCCATCATCTCAGTTACCAAGTTTAATTTCTTTCTTCGCAGGAAGCATTGTGTAAAATTACTCTGGGATCTTATTAAAATTGATGCTAATTAACCCGACCATATTTATTTTCACACTCCGATAATATGAGTAATCCATGAGAGACACTGAACTTTAGACACAAGGGAAGTTAAAATGCCTATGACGCAAATAGAGGCATTAGAAAAAGATTATTGGACAATTTAAAACTAACCGAATGCTACTCTTTCCTGTTACTGTGGTTGATGTTCCAACATAATTGTTTGTTTTTAGTTAGTGGAAAGGAGATGTTTGAAGACATTGCAGAAATCTAGTACCATGGCAGCCAGAGTGGAAGGAAGATGGCCAAAACTTGCCTATGCAACTGAAATTTTATTCATCTGTAAACTCAGATGGTCATAGCATAGGATGTCTCTCAACTCCTTACTTGCTCAAAACTGCCAGCAGTCTGTGAATATTAAGAAATTTAAGGCTGAGCACAGTGGCTCACGTCTGTAATCCCAGCACTTTGGAAGGCCGAGGCGGATGGATCACTTGAGAGCAGGAGTTCAAGACCAGCCTTGCCAACATGGTGAAACCCTGTCTCCACTAAAAATACAAAACTTAGCCGAGTGTGGTGGTGCACGCCTGTGATCCCAGCTACTCCGGAGGCTGAGGCAGGTGAATCACTTGAGCCTGGGAGGCAGAGGTTGCAGTGAGCCAAAAAAAGTGCCACTGCACTCCAGCCTGGATGATAGAGTGAGATTCCGTCTCAAAAAATAAAAAGAAATTTAGCAGCCAGGCACAGTGGCTCAAACCTGTAGTCCCAGCACTTTGGGAGGCTGAGGCGGGTGGATCACATGAGGTCAGGAGTTCAAGACCAGCCTGGCCAACTTGGTGAAGCCCCATCTCTACTAAAAATACAAAAAAAAAGAAAAAATAGCTGAGCGTGGTGGCAGGCACCTGTAATCCAGCTACTCAGGAGAGTGAGGTAGGAGAATTGCTTGAACCCGGGAGACGGAGGTTGCTGTGAGCCAAGATCATGCCATTGCACTGTAGCGTGGGTGACAAGAGCAAGACTCTATCTCAAAATAAGTGAATAAATAAATAAATAAATAAACCAATAAATAAATAGAAAAGAAATTTAGCAAGAACAAGAACATGCAAATTAGCAGTCACCTGCTACCCTTACATCTAGAAGAATTATGTGGCTTTTAAAAAGAAAAGCAGGAAATATTTGTAGGCCAAATAGGGTGACCAGTTGTCTAGGTTTATTCAGTAGTGACAGATTCCTCAGGACACAGGATATTTTCAGCATGAAAACCTGGACAGTCCCAGGCAAGCCACCATGGTTGATTATCATAAAGCCAAACACTGAGTTCATGAGATTAAATCATTGTTTTATCCTGTAAATATAATTAACACACTAAGAGGTGAAGCTGGAGTTCCCCAGATTTTGAAAAAGTGGCTGGAACCTGACAAGCTACTTCTAATATTCTGAAGTATCCCAACCATGATTAGAGTATAAAATAGCATCTGAGAGTAAAAGGACCTGATTTTTTTAGATCAAGTATGACCTGATTAAAGGGCAACGAAGCACTTGAAAAGGAAATGTAAGTAAACATCTTTATTAAAGAGGGGCCTGGGGATTGTATCGTACACAGAACTAAATTATATACGGTACTTCAAACTGAAGAGCCCATTAGGAAGCAAATCATTTAAAAAGAATCTAGAACCTCCCAGACAGATACTATACAATGACCTACAAACAAAACACCAGCTGACTTCTCTCAGAGTAAACATGGATAGGCTTAGCAATCATACCTAATTACCTAAACTCCCCAGCTCATATTTCTGGCCCTGAGATATGCCTGCCCTATGAACTTAGGCAAGAACAAGGACTTATCCATATAACTTCTAAAGATTAATTCATACAATTAAGGAATTATTTCGTTTCGCCTTAAAGTTAACATAAAAGATGAGATTTGGCCAGGTATGGTGGCTCATATGTGTAATCCTAGCACTTTGGGAGGCCACGGTGGGTGGAATACCTGAGGTCAGGAGTTCAAGACTAGCTGAGCAACATGGTGAAACCCCATCTCTACAAAAACTACAAAAATTAGCTGGGCATGGTAACATGTGCCTGTAGTCCCAGCTACTCAGGAGGCTAGGGTGGGAGGATCTCTTGAGCCTGGGATGTCGAGGCGGCAGTGAGCCATGATTGCACCACTGTACTCCAGCATGGGCAACAGAGTGAAACCCTGTCTCAGAAAATAAATAAATAAATAATAACAATTAAAATATACACTAGGCCACAGAGGATGCTGGGAAGATGACTGAATAGAAAGCACCAGGAATCTGTTTCCCCACCCAGACAATAATTACACTCCAGCAATCTGCCTGATGTAATGATTTTGGAACTCTGTAGTCTATTGAAGATTTGCAACTTCCAGGGGAAAACTTGGATTGTAAATTGCAATTAATTCTCATCAGTTTCAGCTCTTAGCTCAGCAATAGCTACCCATCCTCCTTTCACCCCCATTCCACTGGCAGGCAGCTGTGCATGTGTTCCTGGAGCAACTTTGCAAACAGCTTTGGGAGCAAGGGTAGATTTTTTAAAAGACCCTATTTCCCCTTTGGTAAAAAGGTAGAAAAATTGCCGGGCACAGTGGCTCATGCCTGTAATCCAGCACTTTGGGAGGCCGAGGAGGGCAGATCACTTGAGGTCAGGGGTTCGAAACCAGCCTGGCCAACATAACGAAATCCCGTTTCTACTAAAAATACAAAAAGTAGCCAGGTGTGGCAGTGCACACCTGTAAACCCAGCTACATGGGAGCCTGAGGCATAAGAATAACTTGAATCCCGGTGGCTCATGCCTGTAATCCCAGCACTTTGGAAGGCCGAGGGAGGTAGATCACGAGGTCAGGAGATCGAGACCATCCTGGCTAACACAATGAAACACCGTCTCTACTAAAAATACAAAAAAATTAGCCAGGCATGGTGGCACGTGCCTGTAATCCCAGCTACTCAGGAGGCTGAGGTAGGAGAATAGCGTGAACCCAGGAGGTGGAGCTTGCAGTGCGCTGAGATCGCACCACTGCACTCCAGCCTGGGTGACACAGTGAGACTCCATCTCAAAAAAAAAAAAAAAAAAGAATCACTTGAATCCAAGAGGCGTAGGTTGCAGTGAGCCGAGATGGTGCCACTGCACGCTAGCCTGGGTGACAGAGCAAGACTCCTCTCCAAAAAAAGGTAGAAAAATAAAAATAAAAATAAAGGACATTGTCCTCCAAATATCAGGGACCTGTGCTCCAATCGCTGATTGCTGCCTCTGATCACAGAGATGCAACAGGGAGGCAGTGACCATTATTGATGTACTTCCCTCCATTATTGCAAGCTTCTCTCCCTTTGGTTGAAGTGACTTCCAGGGGATTTAAAGGATTGGTGCATTTTCCCCACCTTAATTTTTCTTTTTCCTCTTTTGGGAGCCAGACTTTAAAGACTAGGACATTCAAAAGCAACTACATATATGGGGGAAATTAGAAAATCACCATGAATGCCCAGGAAAAGATGTAGGCTCTGAAAAGATCTTCAGTTCCTGCTTAAGGCAGATTCTCAGCACAGAGACAGCCTACAGCAATCAAAAACAAAAACCTCAAACCCTGAGGAAGAGGAGAATCTGATTTTCAGAGATATCACATTATTAGAGTCAAATATCCAGATTTCAACAGAAAATCACAAGATATGTAAAGGAATAGGAAAATATAGCCCATTTAAAGGAAAAATATATATAAACCAACAAAAACTATCCCTGAGAAAGACCTAATGGCAAATCAACTAGAAAAAGGCTTAAAATATCTGTCTTAAACACGCTTAAAGAACTAAAGGAAGATATGGAGAAATTCAAGAAAACAGTATCTGAACATATTGAAATATCAATAAAGAGATACAAAACGTGAAAGGAAACCAAAAGGAAATTCTGAAGTTGAAAAACAAAATAACTGAAATTACAATGTTCAGACTTTCTAGGATCCCAGAACGAGAAGAGAGAGAGAGAAAGGGGTAGGAAGAATAGTTGAAGAAATAATGGCTAAAAATTCCCTAATTTGATGGAAATACATGAATATAAGCATCCAAGAAGCTCAAAAAACTCCAAGTAGGTTAAACTCAGAGACCCATCCTGAGACACATTATAATCAAACTGTTAAAAGACGAAGTCAAAGAGAGAATCTTGAAAGCAATGAGAGAACAGCAACTCATACAAGAAATCTTCAATACAATTATCAGCATATTTCTCATCAGAAACTTTGGAGGCCAGCAGAAATAATACCACACATCTATAACCATCTGATCTTTGACAAACCTGACAAAAACAAGAAATGGGGAAAAGATTCCCTATTTAATAAATGGTGCTGGGAAAACTGGCTGGCCATATGTAGAAAGCTGAAACTGGATCCCTTCCTTACACCGTATACAAAAATTAATTCAAGATGGGTTAGAGACTTAAATGTTAGACCTGAAACCATAAAAACCCTAGAAGGAAACCTAGGCAATACCATTCAGGACATAGTCATGGGCAAGGACTTCATGTCTAAAACACCAAAAGCAACAGCAACAAACCCAAAATTGACAAATGGGATCTAATTAAACTAAAGAGCTTCTGCACAGCAAAAGAAACTACCATCAGAGTGAACAGGCAACCTACAGAATGGGAGAAAATATTTGCAATCTATCTACCTGACAAAGGGCTAATATCCAAAATCTACAAAGAACTTAAACAAATTTACAGGAAAAAATCAAACAATGCCATCAAAAAGTGGGCAAAGGATATGAACAGACACTGCTCAAAAGAAGACATTTATGCAGCCAACAGACACATGAAAAATTATCATCACCACTGGTCATCAGAGAAATGCAAATCAAAACCACAATGAGATACCATCTCACACCAGTTAGAATGGCAATCATTAAAAGGTCAGGAAACAACAGGTGCTGGAGATGTGGAGAAATAGGAACACTTTTATACTGCTGGTGGGACTGTAAACTAGTTCAACCGTTGTGGAACACGTGTGGCGATTCCTCAAGGATCTAGAACTAGAAATACCATTTGACCCAGTCATCCCATTACTGGGTATATACCCAAAGGATTGTAAATCATGCTGCTGTAAAGACGCAAGCACACGTAGTTTATTGCAGCACTATTCACAATAGCAAAGACTTGGAACCAACCCAAATGCCCATCAATGATAGACTGGATTAAGAAAATGTGGCACATATACACCATGGAATAAATACTATGCAGCCATAAAAAAGGATGAGTTCATGTCCTTTGTAGGGACATGGATGAAGCTGGAAACCATCATTCTGAGCAAACTATCGTGAGGACAGAAAACCAAACACCGCATGTTCTCACTCATAGGTGGGAATTGAACAATGAGAACAATGAGAACACACCAGGGCCTGTCATGGGGTGGGGGGATGGGGGAGAGAGAGCATTAGGAGTTATACCTAATGTACATGACGAGTTAATGGGTGTAGCACACCAACATAGCACATGTATACATACATAACAAACTTGTATGTTGTGCACATGTACCCTAGAACTTAAGGTATAATTTTTTTAAAAAAAAGAATATATAATAAAAGCTTATGAGTTCAAAAAAGAAGAAAGAAACTTTGGAGGCCAGAATCAGTGGGCTAATATATTTATTTAAAGTGCTTAAAGAAACAAATGGTCAACAAGAATCCTACATGCAGCAAAACTATCTTTCAAAAGTGAGGGAGAAACTAAGGCATTCTCAGATAAACAAAAATTGAGGTACTAGAATTGTCCTGCAAGAATGGTCAAGGGAGTCCTCTAGGTTGAAATGAAAGAACATTAGACAGTAGTTGGAAGCCACATGCACAAATAAAGATTGCAATAAAAATAAACACATGGGAAATTATAAAAGCTAACACTACAATAATTTTGGTTATAATACATTTTGTTTTCTACATAATTTAGGAGATTAATTCATTTTTAAAAGAAATTATTAGTTTGTGTTTTTGGACACACACTCTATACAGTTGTAATTTTGTGACATCAACTAAAAAGAGTGGAGAGTGAGCTACAAAGGAGGAATTTTTAGTGTTATTGAAGTTAATATGGTATAAATTTAAATTAGAGTGTTATAACTTCAAGATGGTAAATGTAACACCCATGGTAACCACAAAGAAAATAGCTATATAGTATATGCAAAAGGAAATGAGAAGGAGCTTAGACAACAGAGTGAGACCCTGTCTGCACAAAAGTTAAAAATTAGGCATGGTGGTGTTTGCCTATAATCCCAGCTACTCAGGAGGCTGAGGCAGGAGGATTGAGGCTGCAATGAGCTATGATCACACCACTGTACTCCAGCCTCAGCATTAAGGTGAGACCCTGTTTATAAAAATTAAAAAAAAGAAATTAAAAAAAGAAAGAAATGAAAGAAATGAGAAGAGAATTAAAATGTTAACTACAAAAATCAACTAAACAGCCAGGTGCAGTGTCTCATGCCTGTAATCCCAGCACTTTGAGAGGCCGAGGCAGGCAGATCATTTGAGGTCAGGAGTTTGAGACCAGCCTGGCCAACGTGGTGAAATCCCGTCTCTACTAAAAAATGCAAAAAATTAGCCGGGTGTGGTGGCATGCACCTCTAGTCCCAACTATTTGGGAGGCTGAGGCAGAATAATCGCTTGAACCTGGGAGGCAGAGGTTGCAATGAGCTGAGATGGCACCACTGCACTCCAGCCTGGGTGACAGAGCAAGACTCCATCTCAAAAAAAAAAAAAAAATCAACTAAACACAAAAGAAAGTAGTAATACCGTAAATGAAAAACAAAAAAGTTGTAAGACATATAGAAAACAAGCAGCAAAATGGCATAAGTCCCTTCCTATTAATAATTCCTTAAAATATAAATGGATTAAATTCTCCAAAGACAGGGATTGGCAGAATGAATAAAAACATATGATCTAACTATATGCTATCTGCAAGATAGATAGATATCTCACTTTAGACCCAAGGACATTAACCGATTGAAAGTTAGAGGATGAAAAAAATATTCCATGCAAGCAATAACCAATAGAGCATGGTGGCAATAATAATACAGAAAAATAGACTTTAAATCAAAGGGTTTCATGAGTGTAGAGTTTCAGTTTTGTAAGATGAAAAGAGTTCTGGAGGTGAATGGTGGTAATTATTACACAACAGTAAGAATATAATTAATATAATTAAACTCCTAAAAACGATTAAGATGTGATGAATGTCATTTGTTTGAATGTCAATGTAGTTTGATAGGTATAGCATTGCATCTGTAAATAGCTTTGGGTAGTATGATCATTTTTATGATTTTAAGATTCTTCTTATTAATGAGCATGGAATGTTTTTCCATTTGATTGTGTCTTTTCTGACTTCTTTGAGCAGTGTTTTATAATTCTCTTTGTAGAAATCTTTCACCTCCCTGGTTAGTTACATTCCTAGGTATTTTATTCTTTTTGTGGCAATTGTGAATGGGACTGTCTTCCTCATTTGGCTCTCAGCTTAGCTGCTGGAGTATAGGAATGCTGGTGATTTTTGTACATTGATTTTGTACCCTAAAACTTTGCTGAAGTTGTTTATCAGCAGAAGGAGCTTTTGGGGTGAGACTGTGGCGTTTTCTAGATATAGTATTATGCCATCTGCAAACAGGGACAGTTTGACTTCCTCTCTTTCTATTTGGATATCTTTTCTTTCTTTCTCGTCTGACTGCTCTGGACAGAACTTACTATGTTGAAGAGAAGTGGTGGGAAAGGGCATCCTTGTATTGTGCCAGTTTTCGAGGGGGATGTTTCCAGCTTTTGCCCATCCAGTACGATGTTGACTGTGGTTTGTCATAGATGGTTCTTATTATTTTTAGGTAGGTTCCTTTAATACCTAGTTTGTTGAGAATGAAGGAATGTTGAATTTTATTGAAAGCCTTTTCTGCATCTATTGAGATAATCATGTGGTTTTTTTGTCTTTAATTCTGTTTATGTGATGAATCACATTTATTTATTTGTGTATGTTGACCCAAACTTGCATCCTAGCTATGAAGTCTACTTGATTGTGATGGATTCGCTTTTTGACGTGCTGCTGGATTCGATTTGCCAGTATTTCATTGAAGATTTTGCATCTATGTTCCTCAAGGATATTGGTCTGAAATTTTCTTTTTTCGTGCATCTATGACAGATTTTGGTATCAGGATAATGCTGGCCTCATAGAATGAGCTGGGGAGGAGTCCATCCTCCTCAATTTTTTAGAATAGTTTCAGTAGGAATGATACCAGTCCTTCCTTGTATACGCAGTAGAATTCAGCTGTGAATCTATCTGGTCCTGGGCTATTTTTGGTTGGTAGCCTACTTATTACTGATTCAATTTTGGAGCTCATTATTGGTCTCTTCAGGGAATCAATTTCTTCCTGGTTCAGTCTTGGGAGGATATATGTAGCCAGGAATTTATCCATTTCTTCTAGGTTTTCTAGTTTGTGTGCATAGAGGTGTTTATAGTAGTTTCTGATGGTTACTTTTATTTTTGTGGGTCGGTGGTAACATGCCCTTTATCGTGCCCTTTGTCATTTCTAATTGTGTTTTTTGGATTGTCTCTCTTTTCTTCTTTATTTGTCTAGCTAGCAGCCTATCAATCTTATTAATTTTCTTTTTTTTTTTTTTTTTTTTTTTTTGAGACGGAGTCTGGCTCTGTCGCCCGGGCTGGAGTGCAGTGGCCGGATCTCAGCTCACTGCAAGCTCCGCCCCCCGGGTTTACGCCATTCTCCTGCCTCAGCCTCCCGAGTAGCTGGGACTACAGGCGCCTGCCGCCTCGCCCGGCTAGTTTTTTGTATTTTTTAGTAGAGACGGGGTTTCACCGTGTTCGCCAGGATGGTCTCGATCTCCTGACCTAGTGATCCGCCCGTCTCGGCCTCCCAAAGTGCTGGGATTACAGGCTTGAGCCACCGCGCCCGGCCAGAAATCTGTAACTGGTTGTGATCAATTAGTTGTAAACACCACTGCACTCGGACCACAAAACCAATTCCTGGATTCATTGATCTTTTGAATGGTTTTTTGTGTCTCAATTTCCTTCAGTTCAGCTCTGATTTGGGTTATTTCTTATCTTCTGCTAGCATTAGGGTTGGTTTACTCTTACTTCTCTAATTCTTTCAGTTGTGATGTTAGGTTGTTAATTTCAACATGTTTGTAACTTTGAGATATGGACATTTAGTGCTATGAATTTCCCGCTTAACACTACCTTAGCTGTGTCCCCAAGATTCTGGTATCTTTGTTCTCATTAGTTTCAAAGAACTTCTTTATTTCTGCCTCAATTTTGTTATTTACCCAAAAGCCATTCAGGAGCATGTTGTTTAATTTCCATGAAATTGCATGGTTTTGAGCATGTTTTTAGTCTTGACTTCTATTTTTATCACAAAAGTGTGTTTGGAGTGATTTCAGTTCTTTTGCATTTGCTGAAGACTGTTTTATGTCCAATTATGTGTTTGATTTTAGAGTATGTGGCAATGAGAAGAATGTATATTCTGTTGTTTAGGGATGGAGAGTTCTGTAGAGATCTAGCAGATCCATTTGGTCCAATGTTGAGTTCAGATCCTGAATATTTTTGTTAACGTTCTGCCTCAATGATCTATCTAATATTGTCAGTAGAGTGTTGAAGTCTCCCACTATTATTGTGTGGGAGTCTAAGTCTCTTTGTCGGTCTCTAAGAACTTGCTTTATAAATCTGAGCACTCATGTGTTAGGTGCATATGTGTTTAGGATAGTAAGGTTTTCTTGTTGAATTGAACCCTTTACCATTATGTAATGCCCTTGTTTGTCTTTTTTGATCTTTGTTTAAAGTCTGTTTTGTCTGAAATTAGGATTGCAAGCCCTGCTTTTTTCTGATTTCGATTTGCTTGGTAGATTTTTCTCCATCCCTTTATTTTGAACCTATGCGTGTCATTACATGTGGAATGGGTCTCTTGAAGACAACCCACCATTGGGTCTTGCTTTTTATCTAGCTTGTCACTATGCACATTTTAAGTGGGACATTTAATGCATTTACATTCAACATTAGTATTGGTATGTGTGATTTGATTCCATCATTGTATTGTTAGCTGGTTATTATGTCCATTTCTTTGTGTGGAAAAAAACTATTTTAAAATTTGCATGAAACCAAAAATGAGTCTGAATAGCCAAGGAAATCCTAAGCAAAAAGAACAAACCTGGAGGCATCATGCTACCTGATTTCAAACTATACTACAAGTCTAAGTAACCAAAACAGCATGTAACCAAAACTGACACAAAAACAGACACGTAGACTGATGGAACAGAATACACAGCCTAGGAATAAGACCACACACCTATGATAATTTGATCTTCAACAAATCCAACAAAAGCAAGCAATGGGGAAAAGACTACCTATTTAATAAATGGTGTTGGGATAACTGGCTAGCCATATGCAGAAGATTGAAACTGGAGCCTTTCCTTATACCATATACAAAAATCAACTCAGGATGAATTAAAAATTTAAATGTAAAACACAAAACTATAAAAACGTCGGAAGACAACCTAGATAATACCATTCTGGACATAGGAACAGGCAAAGATTTCATGACAAAGATACCAAAAGCCATTACAACAAAAGCAGAAATTGACAAATGGGATCTTTAAACTTATGAGATTCTGCACAGCAAAAGAAACTATAAACTATCAACAGAGTAAACAGACAACCTACAGAGTGGGAGAAAATATTTGCAAACTATGCATCTGACAAAGGTCTAATATCCAGCATCTACAAGAAACAAACAAATTTACAAGAAAAAATTCAATCCCATTAAAAAGTGGGCAAAGGACATGAACAGATAACTCAAAAGAAGACATACATGTCACCAACAATCCTATGAGAAAAAGCTCTATGTCACTGATTGTTAGAGAAATGCAAACCAAAACCACAATGAGATACCACCTTACACCAGTCAGAATGACTATTATTAAATGTCAAAAAAATAACAGATGCTGACGAGATTGTGGAGAAAAGGGAACACTTTATACACAGTTAGTGGGAGTGTAAATTAGTTCAGCCATTGTGGAAAGCAGTGTGGTGATTCCTTAAAAAGACAAAAACAGAACTACCATTCAACCCAGCAATCTCATCACTGGGTTTATACCCAGAGGAATATAAATTATTCTACCATAAAGACACACACACGCAAATGTTTATTGCAGCACTATTGACAATAGCAAAGACATAGAATCAACCTAAATGCATATCAGTGACAGATGGATAAAGAAAATGTGGTATATACACACCATGGAATACTATGCAGCAACAGAAAAGAATGAGATCATGTCTTTTACGGGAACATGGATGGATCTGGAGGCCATTATCGTTGGCAAACTAACAGGGGAACAAAAAACCAAATACCATATGTCCTCACTTATAAGTGGGAGCTAAATGAGGAGCACTCACCAACACAAAGAGGGAAACAATAGACACTGGGGCCTACTTAAGGGTGGATGATGGGAGGAGGAAGAGGAACACAAAAAATAACTATTGGGTACTAGGCGTCGTACATGGGTGATGAAATAATCTGTACAATAAATCCTCGTGACCTGAGTTGGCCTATGTAACAAACTTGTAAATGTACCCCTGAACCTAAAACAAACAAGCAAAAAGGTTAAGATGGCAAATTTTATGTTATATGTATTTTGTCACAATAAAAATTTGAACAAAAATATAAGTTTATAGTTATACAATCCACTCATTCATAAAAGAACTCAGCTTTTTTGGAGGTGATGATTATGTTCACAGAGACAGGAAGATAATTTCCATTGCAATTTATTAAGACAAGGTAGACAAAAGATCCAATGACAATGCCTTGTCCCTAAATCCAATGGACTCATTTCAGTCCTTATCTTGACTGACTTCTCAGCCACATTTAACATTATTCATTATTTCTTCTTTCCAGATGAACAAAATATCAAACTTAGAAAAATAAGACTTCTAAATATAAATTCCACAGTGTCCTGTCAACCATATTGGAACTTGCAGCAAAAATAAAATTCAGTAATTTGGATCCCATTTTTATTTTAAAATGTGATGTTTTGTTCATCTTTGCATTAACCTTGACTTTTTTAAAATATTGCATTAAAATATTATTTATCTCAATTCCTGAGTTTTTTGTCACCTTTTTAAATTTTGTGCCCGAGGCAAGCCCCAGTCCTGAAAAACTCTCTCCTTTCACTTCTGTGATTCCCCAGTTTCCCAGCTCTCCCTGTCTCTTTCCGAACTGTCCTTCTCAACTTCTTTGCAGTGCTTCTCTGCCTGTCAACTAAACGTCAGTGTTTTCCAAAGTTCTGTTTTGGGTCTTCTCTGCTTTCTCTATAGGTACCATCTGGGTTATCCTAGCTACTACTGTATTCTATTGATTCCCAAATTGCTTCCTCCTCACTTTACCCTCCAGCCGCACCATGCAGAGAATTCAACCCTAATCTAACCTTATTTTCTACCTTTGTGAGTCAGTCAATCCTTGTCCCTATGATGCATTTCCAAAGACATACTTCCCACTTCCCAGCGAAGTACTTCCTCCTGCCAAAATTTAAACTCTGTCCCACCAAAACCCTCTCCTGGCCTTCCTTATGCCTGCCTATATCCTAGAGTGTAGGAAGGGAGAAAAGGAGACAAAAATCCTCCAGGCCCTCCATTTTATCCTTCTCTCCACTTTACCCTCCAATTGCTCAAATATATAAAAATCTCTCTTACTTTAACAACTTCATACATGCCATCTTCTCTATCTGGAATCTTTATAAGCAAACTTCTACTCATCCTTCAGGTCTCAGACTACATATCCCTTCCCGAGAGATTTTCTCTGACCTGCAGATTATCTTAGGTTTCCCTCCTATGTACACCTACAGAACTCTTCAATTTCTCTTTTATAGCCCTCATTATGCATTATTACAACTAGTTTCATTTTCATTTTCCATACTAGACCATAAGCTCTATAACAGTAGGAGCCATGCCCTTCTTGTTCACTATTATATATCTAGCCCTAACATAGTACCTAGACCTTATCAGTCACTGAAGAAGTATTAATAATTATATGAGGGAAGTCAGCAAAAATCAAATACCATCTAAACAGAACTTATGCAGTCAATGAGCAGATGAGCAAATGAGCAAAACGCAGCAGATGCAAAGATCACAAAACCCAGCTATTGTCAGGAAGCAGCTAATTAGAAAGTCCTACATTTTCTTAATCCTGGAGCAAAGTCTTTTGCTAAATAACCAGAACTCCCCACCCTGGTGCTGTCCACGTAACAGGGAGAGCACAGTCCATTTGTTGTCTTGGCTGTCCTGGGGCCTCTGAACATCTTGGCAGACCCTGCAGGGCCATCTGTCCTTTCATCCCTCCTGAAACTCATCTCTGCTCTTACGTGACCAAATGTTCTCCCCATTGATCTTTTCCAGGATATAGAGTTTTACTTACAGTTTTCTGGCTACTGCATTTTACCAAAGAGTGGTAGAGAATGGCTTCACACAGAAGTAGGGAAAGAGATCCAAGTTTTCCAAATCCCAAATGCTTACCATGAGAAGTTAAGAACCCTTTTTCAACATAGTGTTCTCTGAAAAGATTATGCTGATTAAACAGGATGCTCCTGTTGTATAGTGTTTAAAACTAACACATATGGTTTTACTTATCATCAGTTTTACTGATCAACAATTTGAAAGAAGTCTAATTCCATAAGTTAAAAAAATACACCTAATTAATGAATGCCTAACTTTTAGCCTGTCCATTGAAACTGATGGGTATATATTTAACAAAAATCAACAGACGCCCCTTGGAAAATGTAGAGCTTGGCTCTGAAGCTTCATTGAAGACTGCAGGAGAAGAGAGAGACCTTTCTTGTCCTGGAAAAATGAGGACTCATGAACCACACACACAAAACGTCCAGCTTCTGGTAATCCCCCAAAACTGTGAGATGGTATATTTTTTAAAAAACAAGGAGTAGAGACCTTTATCAATCATACTGTGTGTGGCTAATATTTCCTGTTAACGTATTGGGATTTGTCAGAGAAAATCCTAGAGCTTCGCCTAACTACAGATCCTTGCATCTACCAGCTGAGACTCACAAAGCTAATAAACCTCACCAGCAAATTAGCATTATCTATAAAAGTACTGCAGCCTTAAATATTACAACATGGTAGAGCTGAAATGTAAATCACCTTGAAAGTATTTTTCCTGTATCGCAATAAGCAGAAGGCCTATTTATAATGTGACGCCAAAAATAGACACACACTGCTTAATATTTGGAGAAGGATCTGTACATGCCACTCTGCAGAAGCTCTTACAAGTACTTTTCCAATGCATTTTCCCTGGAATCTCTCTCTCTCTGATCATCAATATGTGAGCCATGGGTGCTTTGAACCAGGCAGGACAAGACACCCTGACAATACAAAACTTGATAGTCAAAGGATAAAACTCCCCTGAAGATGGCCACTACATTTTATGGCTGTATGCCACTCATGGCTTACAATGCCATATCCTCATATTTTCTTCTAATCAGAAATTCATAAGGGAAATCTGTGTACCAAAAGGTATAATAAGGGACACATTTTAGATTTTTTTTCCCCACAGAGGACAGGGTTACCAGCCCCTAGCACTTTTTTTTAACAGTCTGGCTAATGATCTGGTGCCAACGCCAACTGCTGATTAAATAATCTAATGAGCCAGGGTGAGGCTTTTTGTTCTACTGCTTTTGTGACTTCATTTTTTGAACATTTAAAATTGCCATCAATCCCAAATGGTGTCTCATTACTTCTCTCCAATGTGTTTCTATTTGAAGATAAAAACTATTTTATTTGGAGCAAATTATAATAGGTTGCAAAATGACCCACCATTGTAAGACCAACAAATAGGTAGGTCCCTATAATGGTTTGTGAAGAAAAATTTTAATATCAAGTCACAAAGGGGGAAAACGCATCTCCACATTCATTTTTCACCTATTTTACCAACAACAACAATAGCAATGATTTATTGAGTACGCAACAATATCACAAGAAGAACTCTAGGAGTTTAAACTGCTAAAGCTAAACTTAGGCAGAACAAGGTGAGGATATTCACTTACAGAACAAAGAGGTTTTACTATCCCTAACCATTTATGATTTAAATCTTTTTTTTATTTTTATTTTTTATTTTAAGTAAAGACAGAAAGGAGGTCAAAATAGGCCAGTGCAGTGGCTTACATCTGTAATCCCAGCACTTTGAGAAGCCGAGACAGGTGGCTCAGGAGTTCGAGACCAGCCTGGCCAACATGATGAAACCCTGTCTCTACCAAAAATACAAAAATTAGCTGGGCTTGGTGGTGCGCACCTGTAGTCCCAGCTACTCAGGAAGCTGAGGCAAGAGAATCACTTGAACCCGGGAGGCGGAGGTTGCAGTGAGCCAAGATGACACCACTGCAGTCCAACCTGGGCAACAGAGCAAGACTCTGTCTCAAAAAAGAAGAAAAAAAGAAAAGAAAAAACAAAAGAGGTCAAAATACAAGACTGCATTTTGCCATATATGACTTTATTTTATTTTATTTTATTTTTATTTTTGAGACAGAGTCTTGCTCTGTCACTCAGGCTGGAGTGCAGTGGCGCCATCTAGGTTCACTGTAACCTCTGCCTCCTGGGTTCAAGCAATTCTCCTGCCTCAACCTCCCGTGTAGCTGGGACTACAGGCGCACGCCACCACGCCTGGCTAATTTTTGTATTTTTAATAGAGATGACATTTCGCCATGTTGGCCAGGATGGTCGCGATCTCTTGACATCATGATCTGCCAGCCTCGGCCTCCCAAAGTGCTGGAATTACAGGCATGAGGCACTGCATCCGGCCCATATATGACTTTCTTACTTACAATAGGTCAAGCATCGGTGCTCAGGTTTATCGCCAGAGGAAATTATAACACAATTGTGGGTATCTGTAAAAAGAAAAATAACAATTATTTGATGTATCTCAAGTAATATAAAAACTCTTAGTGAGGGTATGATACCTCAAATTACCTAAACCCATGTAAGAATCTCTTCTTCTTGCCCTCCTTTCAGGTTCTATTCTCAGCATTCTATTTTTGCACTGTTATTTCTGATGTAACATGATGTGTAAATTCCCAGTAACCTCCAAAATACTTAAAATCAAATATTTCTTCCTAGAAAATGTGTAGGAAACTGTCTCAACAAATATCTCCTTATGAACTTCTATAAATTGATCTACTAATTCTTACTAGGGTTTGAAATATGTAAATATCAATATTCATTTTTAAAATATCTGTCAACATGAAAAAGTTTCTATAAGAAAATGTAGGAAAAATAGAATCCCAGTGAAGTATAGAAAGAGAAATCTATTGAAATCCATCAACCATAAGAATTTTAATGCTCTAAGTTAAGAAAAGCTACTTAAAATGAGCTTTAGAATAGAAATTGCGGTCCCGTGATCCTTACTGAACAGTTTGCCAGTTCCTGTTTACATGTTTACATTATCTTGCATCCCTCAATAAATGTCATCTTTATATCGCCTTATTGAGTTACATACTTACTGAGTAGTAACTATGAGTAGTAATTCTATGTGTTACTAGTCTGTTAACACATAGTCTGGTACTTGATACCACCAAGGATAAAACTCCCTTGAAAATGGCCGCTACATTTTATTACTGCATGCCACTCTTGGCTTACACAGAATGTTACTACTCAGTAAGGCAATATAGTTCCAACACAGTTCTCAAAGATTTAATATGCAGAAAAAAAATGCAGTAAAAAAGAACAAACTCAGTTTTTAAAAAAAAAAAAATGTTGTTATTACAGTTACTGTCATATTTAGGAGACATCTTTGCAGAATACATGCAGTTTTGCAAAATGAGTACAAAACTAATATTAGGAGCCAGGTCCTAATAGGGACATGTAGTATTTCCCAAAGATGGTATCTCTTTATTTTCTGTCCCGGTGAAAGACGTTAATTTTTCAGAATGTCCATAGAAACGCCAACTGTGAGTAGACTATGACCCATTGCTGGCTACCAGAGAATTTGGGTCTTAACCAATACCGCCTCCTCAGTTCATCCACGGGATTCGTTTAAAAATATTTCCTGGCCAGGCCGGGCGCGGTGGCTCACGCCTGTAATCCCAGCACTTTGGGAGGCCGAGGCGAGCAGATCATGAGGTCAGATTGAGACCATCCTGGCTAACACAGTGAAATCCTGTATCTACTAAAAATACAAAAAAATTAGCAGAGCGTGGTGACGGGCGCCTGTAGTCCCAGCTACTTGGGAGGCTGAGGCAAGAGAATGACGTAACCTGGGAGGTGGAGCTTGCAGTGAGCCCAGATTGCGCCACTGCACTCCAGCCTGGGCAACACAGCGAGACTCCGGCTCAGGGAAAAAAAAAAAAAAAAAATTTCCTGACCAGGCAGGGTGGCTCACACCTGTAATCCCAATGCTTTGGAAGGCCAAGGTGGGTGGATCACCTGAGGCCAGGAGTTTGAGACCAGCCTGGCCAACATGGTGAAACCCCATCCCTACTGAAAATACAAAAATTAGCTGAGTAGGGTGGGGCACACCTGTAATCTCAGCTACTTGGGAGGCTTAGGCAGGAGAATCGCTTGAACCCAGGAGGCGGAGGTTACAGGGAGCCAAGATGGAGATCGTACCTCTGCACTCCAGACTGGGCGACAGAGCAAGACTATTTCAAAAAAAAAAAAAAGAAAGAAAAACAAACAAAAATGTCCTCAACATGAACGCCTTCTGTGTGAATTCTCCTTGTGCTTAGTACCCCTATTTGGCCCGACTTCCTTCTGCCTCCCTGGCTACAATCATCACAGTTTTGCGTTACTAGAGCTGTTTGAAACAGCCTTTCTCTGAACAACCCTGACTAATTGTTTCAGAATAATTTCGGAAGAAAAAGGCACTCTGAAGAGGTTCCCATTCTACCTTTAGCATTTTTCCCAGCAAAGAACAACCTTTGTTTCTTTCAATAGCGTCTGTGTGTTTTGGCTGCATAATGCCTACAAAGAGCAGTAATACAAAACAGTTTTTCTAAGAATGAAGATGGAGTCACTAAAATCTTGCAGGTCACAAAGTCTCCCCCTTCCCAAACTGATAGCCTCTCACTACCTTTATCTGAATATATACATTTTTATTTCTTAATAAAAACTGTCATTTGGGGTGGGTTTAAATAGGGGGTTGAATAGGTTCGTGGAGGTTGCAGATAAGTTGAAACATACATATGCAAAGACCATTTAAGACTGTGTTTAATGTAGTGAAATAACTCAAGTTATTTTTATAGACTATATTTCAAGGCAATCTTTACATCCCATTATTAATAATGTTCTTAGATGTTAAGATATTGAACAATTCCCTTAAATTAATATTGAATCCTCAACACATCAAAAAGTCCATCTTGCCTTTGAAGCAGGAGTGAGATGGTCTTCCATATAAGCTCATGGTTATAAGAGCTTTGTAGCTAGTCCCTCCTCATCCCTTTTTGAACACACATTAAGTGCACACACACACACACACACACAGAGAGAGAGAGAGAGAGAGAGAGAGAGAGAGACAGTTCTAGCGAAGAGGCAGAAGTAGATCTTACATAGATCCCCCTACCAAAATAGAAGTGTCTGCATTCAACTAAACGAATAACCACAACAAAGAAGAGCAGAATGCTTACCATATGCCAGGCAATGCATTACAAGCTCTATAGGAATTATTTCATTTAACCCTCAAATCAACTCCATAAACTATCCATTAGGACCTTGAGATGGGGGGTGGGGATTAAAAGGTTTAGAGGAAAATTCAAGCAACTAGAACGGAGTGAAGCTGGAATTCAAGCGTGGGTTGTCTTACCCCAGATCCCCACACTCTCGCTGTGCCAGGCACAGCATCTCCACCAACCTCATTTCAACCCTTAGAGCATCTTCAGGTCATCATTTCAGGACTCATAACTTTGGAATCTGTTCTTGTCCTTTAGCTGCCCTGTCTGTCACTTCAGGTATCAGTTTACTTCATTCAACATTGGAGACAAATAAGGTAAGACAGCTTCTGTCAGAATCAGGAGGGAGTAATGAAATTTTTCAGAGGTAATAAGGCAAGAGTTGGAAGAGTGGGAAAAAAGGGAATTTAAAGTAGCTATTTGCCCCATCAATTGAGAAATGAGTATAGTGTCAAATATAATCTCTACAGTAGTTTAAATGAATGAATTACATCTAATGTATGAACAAGGAAAAAATCTAAAAAACTTAAGTTTGAATGAAAAAAAAAGTTGGAAAATGTGATGCACTGAATGATATCATACACTTAAATTTTAAACCTATAAAATAATATTATATAATTATTTGGGCATACGCACTTATATAAAATGTATTAAAACATGTATGGGGGCTGAGCATGGTGGCTTACGCCTATAATCCCAGCACTTTGGGAGGCCGAGGCAGGTGGATCACCTGAGGTCAGGAGTTCAGGACCAGTCTGGCCAACATGGTGAAGCCCCATCTCTACTAAAATACAAAAATTATCTGGGCATGGTGGCGTGTGCCTGTAATCCCAGCTACTCGGGAGGCTGAGGCACAAGAATTGCTTAAGCCTGGGAGGCGGAGGTTACAGTGAGCCAAGATTCCGCCACTGCACTCCAGTCTGGGCAACAGAGCTAGACTCTGTCTCCAAAAAAAAAAAAAAAAAAAAATTATGGGAAGGAAAAAACCTATTTCAGGAATGAATGATTATTTCTGGGGGACTTAGGGAGTTATGGGCTAGGGAGAAGTAAATAGATGACTCGGGGAGTCACATACACACAGTGTCACTGTATCTGTAAGGTATTGAATTCAAAAAATCTGAAGCATAATGGGAAAATGTTAACATTTACAAAATGTAAGTGGTGGCTACATGGTATTGTTATATTAATCTCTATTGTTTCCCCAATGTTTGAATTAGTTTCTCTCAACATAATTCTCTGATTGTTTTATGTAGATAAATAGATACTCCTCCTGAGGAAAAAGAAGACTATAGGAAAGACACTGATGGAAGAGTTCCCTGTGCCAACCACTGATAAACACCAAGAACATGCAGCAATTTGGTGGCTGTTCTAGCAGGCAGGCAAGGGAGGAGGAAGATGTCAAAGTAATGGTTGAGAGTAGGAAGACAAAGGAAGATGGTGAGAGGATAGAATGTTCTATAGTGGTGGGGGGAGAGTTACTTGCAAATAACGTGTTTGAAACTTGAACTATAACTGGCTACAAACGCAGAGCACTTCGGTTAGGTTGGAGCTGAGACTCAGATACATCCAAGTTAAGGAGAATAAGAGAACCCATCCCCTTCATCCCTATAGTACAGAATCTATTGGAATAAACTGAATTGCTAGATACTACAGATGCTCCTGGGGAAATAATTAAATCCTGACCCAAATTAGGTTTAACATGTATACAGTTGGAGGAAGCAAAATAAGTAAGATATAAAGAGAGACAACAGAAAATTTACCAAAGAGGGCAAGGTATTTGGATAGTACATTTAGCAAAAGAACCTAAGGGTTGAAAGGCAGTGAATTTAGCAGCTAAAGCACAGACACTGGGGACCCAGGCATTCCAGCCATATGTTTGGGCCCTGTGTGTATTAACAGCTGTCTTACAACTAGAAACTTTGGGGCACAAGCCTTCCCACCACTCCAAAAAACAAAGAAAGAAACATTCTATTTTTATTTTCAGAAACAGAATTGACCAGGATATTGGCAGGAATCCCAAATGACAAGGTGCCGGTGGTAGCAAAGTCCTAGATTCCTGGGTTCAAAGACAGATGCAACATCAGAATTCCAACTAGATTAGTTCCAAGTGGTAGCTCTGGCTGCAGCAAGACCAGTGCAGTTCAATTCAGAATAAAGCAATTCTGGGATCTAACTCATCGCGGTTTAGGGCTAACCAACCCTGTTCTAGAACCCTTTGTCATCACTGTAACATAGAGCAAGGAAGCATCCTTTTTCTCACTTCGCAAAAGCATCACTGGCTGAGGTGCCTGAGGTGAGAGCTACTCCAAAGCAACCAAGGCGGGGGTGTGGAGTGCCAGCACCAGCACAGCAGCAGTGAGACCAGAGTGACAGCATCACAGCTTTCACTGGGATCTGCAGCTGGACTGCATTCGCAACAGCACAGTTCCAGTTTTGGCATCTGTGGCAACCCTGTTTAGGAATCTCAGTGGTGAGCTCTAGCCCAGGCTCTGCATGAATAAATGAAAAATAATTTGTGGGGGAATTTCCACAAATATACAGAGGAGAGGAACTCCCACAAAGAATCATAACGGGTAGCTAGGATGCAGAGCCATTCAGATGTGAATGCTTTTGTACTCTCAGGGTGGGAAAGGCAGAGATGTTCAAGTCACAGTAACTTGCTGCTGTGAAAGATGCATGTTTCCGAAACACTTTGTGCTTCAGAGGAAAAATATGTAATCAAATAAAACACAAGTTTGAATTAGATTTTTCTTCCTGATGTTTTTGCCTCCCTCTAAGATACAGAATCCAAGAGGAGTTTTAGGAAAGGAAGGAAGCAGAGGGATAGGTGGAGGAAGAAACTGCAACTGATTAAATATTTCTGCTTATGAATATTTTGTGATGAGAATATCTTCGTTTACCAACAGTGATGAACACGAATACCTGAGCCTGTTTTAAATGGAACTCTGTGTAATAGCTAGAATTTTAGTCTGCAGAATGAAAGTATAAGGGATGAGGTTACAGCATACCTAAAGCAGGGACTAGTAGGCTTACAAACCCAGGTGACTTGAGGAGCTGGGCAGTCACAGTCACCAGAGTCGGCCTCAAGTCTAAAAGTGCTCACAACTCACCCCAGAACACTTACGAGCCCATTAGCACAAGCAATCCTCAGTTTACAAAGTATTTGAATATATGAAGAAAGACAAAAATAATCAAAGTGAGAAAGGCACTGATGGAGAAAACACCTGAGACCATTCTGATGTGATGCTGAGAATTGTCCAGCAACATTTACGGCCACTTGGAAGGGAAAACACTCATCCTTTTATATGTGTCCTATGTTAAGAATTTCAGCCAATTGGTTTGTTGAAAGTGGAGGCACTCTTACTTACCCAGCACTTTGCCCATATCAGGAATCATGCTGTCTTCCCTGAGAGATCTGCCTCTGGCTTAAGAGGTCCCATCAGTGGACATCAGAGGAACAGCAGAGACAGTGCACGCTGACCCCAGTAGACCCAGCCCTGCCTCCAGGAGAGGGTATATGGGACACTCGTGGGTAGTCTACCTTCGGGAGTCTCGCACATGTACAAACACATAGCGTCACAGTGACAGATCACATGGGGACCCGGAGAGATGCTCGCATGCTGCACTCCTGCTGTCAAGGTAACAACTGCCTTTGATTCCTGGCAACGGGATCCTTTCAGACCTGCTGTCAGAGAAACTAAAGGATTAGCCAGACTTCTTCCACTGGAGAGGTCTCCACCCTCCAGAGGGCTGATCAACATATTAATCCCTCCAGAGAGGGGTGTTGCTGGCAGCACACAGGCAGGAGAACTGCTTGCCAGCATTTCTTTGTTGTGGGAGACACAGCCCCAACAGTCCTTATACTTCACACCTTCTTACTGCTTTCAGCAGACACTTAAACCGTACTCACAGGGGAGTCTGTCTCCAGACAGTGACATATGATGACTTGCTGGCAACCTGGCCTCTATGAGCAAATCATAGCACTTTCTTTACATTTTTTTTTTTTTTTTTTAATTTTGAGACAGGGTTTCATTCTATCACCCGGGCTAGAATGCAGTGGCACAGCCACCGCTCACTGCAGCCTTGGTGTCCCAGGCTCAAGTGATCCTCCCACCACAGCCTCCCAAGTAGCTGGGACTACAGGCACGTGCCACTACGCTCAGCTAATTTTTTGTGTTTTTAGAGAGATAGGGTCTTGCTATGTTGCCCCGGCTGCTCTCAAACTCCTGAGCTTAAGTAATCCTCCTGCCTCAGCCTCCCAGAGTGCTGGGATTATAGGCATTAGCCACCACACCGGGCCCATAGCACTTCTTTTTGGTGAAATTTGAATTTATCATCATAGTACTTGAAGGTTTGATGATACTTACAGATCATTCTGACTAGGATTTTGAATGAAACAGCAGGTCTAAAATTCAGAACACAAAACGATATGTTCCTTCTACAGCTACTGATGCCCTCACGCTGCTGCATATGTGTCCCATATTTCCCCTGCCTCGGGCAGGTAATAGGCTTGCGATAGGAATGCCTGGTGATTACCAGACCCCAAACACCCTCTCTCCTTCCTAGAAGGTGTCTCATGGGTAATGATGATCACAGCCTTGCCAGAGAAGCACCCAGAGGCATGTCACGATTTCACCAAAGCAGGGAATAACTATTCATGACTTCAATGTTAAACTGTTATACAAGGCTGGGTGCAGTGGTTCACGCCTGTAATCCCAGCAGTTTGGGAGGCCAAGGCAGGCAGATCACTGGAGGTCAGGAGTTTGAAAGTAGTCTGACCAACATAGTGAAACCCCATCTCTACTAAAAATACAAAAATTAACCAGGCATGGTGATGCGTGCCTGTAATCACAGCTACTCGGGAGGCTGAGGCAGGAGAATCGCTTGAACCGGGGAGGCAGAGATTGCCATGAGCTGAGGTCATGCCATTGCACTCCAGCCTGGGCAACAGAGTAAGACTCTATCTAAAAAACAAAAAACAAAAAACAAACCTGTTATACCAATCCCAAAGCAGCAATGGTGTATTCTCCTAATGTGCCAGAGATTTTCATAAAAATATCTCCTTAAGGTTTTACTACCAAGCTCTTCCTAGCACCCAGATGGGGTTCTACGGGACCTAGAATGAGTATGAGCTGAGTGAAGAAGGCCTCGGTGTGTCCCTAAATTAAAGCATAACATCTTAAAAATTTGATATTCAATGTATTTATTTTTGACTTTTGTTGCACTAATCATTTTTTTGAAATCATTCCAACTCTTACTTAATCTATACAAGATATCTTACTTAAGCCTTTCCAAGATTCTAATGCCCTGTGCTCCTCTCAGACGAACTCCAGCCTGCTTGAATTGATCATTCCCTTCTCAGAACAAACTCTACCACTTCCCCCTACACCTTGCATAGACTTCTAAGCAACTCATTACACTTACTAATTGATGTACATGTGTCTTCCTAAAGAGGCTATGCACTACTTGAGGGTGGGGCTCTGTTATTCAACTTTGTATTCTTACATGGAAAAAAAAAAATCTGTCACCTCGTGGGCATTTGGCTAATGTCTGGCAAATAAATAATGAATGAATGAATGAATGAATGAATGAATGAATGAATGAATGCTAATTGTACATTCAAAGATGGCTTGATGCATTTTGAGGGCCCACATGTGTTGGTTAACCTCTAGAACCCCTTTATGAGACAGTAGTACTCCTGCATCCAGTTTTTTCCTCATGCTATCTTTTTTACACCGAATATATTTTTTAATAGTTTCTAGAATCCTATCTTTACTTATCAAGATTTTTTGCAAGTAATGGGACGAAAAGAAGACCTATCCTATCTGTACATATATTTTCCTGAGACTCACACTTGATTAAATAAATATGTTTTCACTGATTTTTCTAAAAAATGTATATTTAGTCATTAGGCCTATTTGCTAGATAGACATTCTTTTGCCTGTTAATGTATGGAAAAATGCTTAAAAGTGTATTTTTGTTGGAAGGAACTAGGGGAGTGCAGTAGGAGGAGAAATAGAAATAGGGTGATCCATAGCAAATCTTGCTTTCAAATTCTTAGGCATCATTAAGCAGAATAGAAAACAAAACCGTCTGCTGCAATGCTCATTATTTCTTATTTACTTTTTTCATCATAGATAGCCGATAGTCAAACTTCCTCAGCCAAAATATCGATCCTGTCTAACTCATGGAAAATACAAAAACAAACACCGGCAAAATGGGTATAGCAAGTAACTCGTCCATTAGCCTGGATAATGATGAATTGAATAAATATCTTCTTTGGGTCTTTATCTTTGTCTACCTAACATAGAGTGTGATAGGTAGAACAAAATAGAAACCAATATTAAAAGTACATACTCTGGGCCGGGCGCGGTGGCTCACGCCTGTAATCCCAGCACTTTGGGAGGCCAAGGCAGGGGGATCACCTGAGGTCAGGAGTTCGAGACCAGCCTGGCCAACATGGTGAAACCCTGTCTCTACTAAAAATACAAAACTTTTCCTGGCACAGGGGTGGGCCCCTGTAATCCCAGCTACTCAGGAGGCTGAGGCAGGAGAATTACTTGAACCCAGGAGGCGGAGGTTGCAGTCAGCTGAGATCTCACCACTGCACTCCAGCCTGGGTGACAGAGCGGGACTCCGTCTCAAAAAAAAAAGAAATAAAAAAAAGTACACACTCTGAAAAATCCAGGACCCTTTTTAATTAATCAACTTCAAACATAAACTCCTTACATATTTTATTATATATAATTTATGTATATGTATTGTATGTTATGTATATGTATTTTTACATATATGTATATGTGTTTTTACACAGGTATATGTATTTTCTTTTTGAGACAGGGTCTCCCTCTTGCCTATGCTGGAGTGCAGTGATGCAATCATAGCTCACTGCAACCTCTGCCTCCCAGGTTCAAGCAATCCTCCCGTCTCAGCCTCCTGAAAAGCTGGGACTTTTCCATCAAGCCAGGCTAATTTTTGTAGTTTTTGTAAAAATGGGGTTTTGCCATGTTGCCCGAGCTGGTCTCAAACTCCTGCACTCAAACAATCCGCCCACTTCAGCCTCCCAAAGTGCTGGGATTACACGTGTCAGCCACAGTGTCTGGGCTTATTTTTTTTTAAGTTCATATTTATAAAACATTTTGCAAAAATAGATGGCTTGTAATGCTAAATGAGAAATACATTCCCAACTGCCACAGAAGAATTATGGATGCGGCAGAAAACCCAAAGAAGCAAACCTGCACATTAAAGTGCCCAAGATTAAAGTCGATACCTTTTTTTTTTTTTTTTTAAAGACAGAGCCTGGCTTCATTGCCCAGGCTGGAGTGCAGTGATGCAATCTTGGCTCACTGCAACCTCCTCCTCCCGGGTTCAAGTGATTCTCTTGCCTCAGCCTCCTGAGTAGCTAGGATTATAGCTACGTGCCACCACACCAGCTAATTTTTTTGGTATTGTTAGCAGAGACAGGGTTTCGCTACGTTGGCCAGACTGGTCTCTTAACTTCTGGCCTTCAGTGATCCACCCGGCTCAGCCTCACAAAGTGCTGGGATTACAGACAAAAGTAGATTCTTTTATTCATTCAACAATATTCATCAAGCATCTGCTTCATTTTCCAGATAACATTCTCGGGACTGAGAACACATTCTAGGCACTGAGAACACGTTCTAGGCACTGAGGAATTCGTTTTGCCCTCAGTGGAGTTTACACTATAGGGGAGAAAGAAAGACGATAAATAAATGAACAAAAATATAATTTGTTAGGTGGTGATCAAAACAATAAGCAGACATGAAGTAGGGTAAGAAGGGTAAGGGGAAACAACGGCAGGTTGATGGGATTGCTATTTATTTATTTATTTATTTATTTTTTTATTTTTTTTTTTAGAGATAGAGTCTCGCTCTGATGCCAGGCTGGAGTGCAATGGCGGTCTTGGCTCACTGCAACCTCCTCCTTCCAGGTTCAAGCAATTCTCCTGCCTCAGCCTCCCAAGTAGCTGGGACTACAGGCGCGCGCCACCATGCCTGGCTAATTTTTGTATTTTTAGTGGAGACGGGGTTTCACCATGTTGGTCAGGTCTTGAACTCCTGACCTTGTGATCTGCCCACCTCAGTCTCCCAAAATGCTGGGATTACAGGCGTGAGCCACCATGTCCGGCCAGGATTGCTATTTCAGATTGGGTAGTCAGCCAAGACATTTGAGCAGAGACCTGAAGGAAGAGCTGGAGTGAGCCATGAAGAGAGCTGGGGGAAGCACCCCAGGCAGCGTGAACAAGGGCAAAGTTCCTGGGACAAGAGTGGGCTTGGCATGTTCAAGGAACAGCAGAAGCCAATCTGGCTGGTGTGAAGTGAGCGAGAAGGCAGGGGGTGAGAAGTGAAGCTGGAGATCATGAAGTACCTTACAGAGCATGGGAAGGGCTTTTGTCTTTTCTCTGATTGAAATGAGAGACAAAAGATAGGATTGCATTTCCTTTGCCTCACTGAAAAAGACAGTCCCTTATGTCCATCTGGGATAAAATGGAAGGTAAGAAAGAAATACATTAATAGAAATCACAATACCAAGGAAGGAAGAGACTAGTCCTGATGAACAACACACTGCTCTGAAATCCACTTTAAGATCATAACATAGATTCTTGCGATTTTTATCTAAAACATAGTTAATAGTAGGCTGACACTCGTGATTTCCTTCAGTCTAAATGCAGTAACCTCCTATTTTCCCATCAGGTGCAATAAGAATGCCAGTCTAAATTCAGCCTAATCCTGGTGCTAATAATAGCGCAAATGTGAAGAGCGTCTCTGAGCTAGAGATCCCCAGTTTTGGCTTCTGAATTAAGCCTTGTTCTATGTCCTCCAGGTTCAAGTTAATCCTTTTACTCTAATGAACAAAGTTTAAGGAGAGGCACTGACACTGTACCAGAAGTAGAAGTCAGAACAAACAACGATCAAGCACTAGCCAGGCAAATGTGCCAGCGTGAAGTCATCTCGTCTTCCTGGTCGCTGTATTTTTAGCAGTCCCTGCTGAGCAACTCATTTTCCCACATTGAGGCCACCGGGACAATTTTCCAACAGAATTTGCACACAGTTTCACAAACTACTTTGTTTAAATCTCATAACCTTTATTTTCTTCCTTCTTTTTTCTTTTTGCTTGCTTCCTTCCCTCTTTCCCTCCCTTCTTTCCTCCTCCCTTTCTTCCTTCCTTTCCCTTCTCCTTTTTCTCTTTTCTTCCTTTCCTCTTTCCTTCCTCCTCCCTCCCTTCCTTCCTTTTTCTTAATAATCATGGCTACATTCTAGACCTAACTCCTTTAAAGTTTCTCACTGCTTTTTTGAAAGACCTTGGTGTGTTTAATTTTAATGGTGAGTTAGGTACAAAGAAAGGAACACCCGTTTTGAACAACAATGAAGTTTGTTTTATGGAGCTCAGGTTCTCCTGGTAAATTCTATTTCTAGTAAAATACTTTAGTGGTCATTTCTGCAAAACAGATGAAAAATTTTTTCTTTAAAATAGATGCCAGTCAGGGAGCTATATGGGAACTCTTGCTGGTGCAGCCCCAAGTCTTAGCCCATTCTCCTCTTTACAGCTGTCAACACCTGGATTCTTACCTTCCCAGACCCACTGGGATTTGAAGATTCTCATTTATTATTTATCACTATGGAGAAACAGATAGAGTAACAGAAATAAATGATGTCACTAAACTTTTTAAAGTTCCATCAAGTTTTTCAGGTAATTAATCCCTATTCTATACTGACATCTAACTAGAGGTAAGCAAATCTCTCTTATAGTAGCACCTTTACTGGATGTTCTTTTTTCTTTTTTTTTTCTTGAGACAGGATCTGGCTCTGTCACCCAGGCTGGAGTGCAGCGGCACAATCTCGGCTCACTTTCACCTCTGCCTCCTGGGCCCAAGTGATCTTTCCACCTCAGCCTCCCAAGTAGCTGGGACTACAGGCAAGGGCCACCACACCAAATTAATTTTTGTATTTTTTGTAGAAACAGGGTTTCGCTGTTGTCCAGGCTGATCTTGAACTCCTGAGTTCAAGCGGTCATCCCGCCTCGGCCACTCAAAATGCTGGGATTTTAAAGGTGTGAGCCACCGCGCCCGGCCTTTTGTGGATCTTTTTAGGAAATTCCATCCATCAAGTATTTATGCAGCATTTTTTTTATGTGCAGGTGCTATTCTAGGTGCTGGAGGGACAGTACCAAAAAGGGGGTAAAATTCCTTACTCTAGTGGAGCTTACATTCCAGTGGAGGGAAACATACATTATAAAAATAAATATATGAAATATAGTTTGTGAAGTGGTGATAAATGCTACAGAGAAAAATGAACCAGAACAGGTGGAGGGTTGGGGGGTGTGCACTTTTAAACAGGTGGTCTGGGAAGGTCTCACTGAAAAGGTACATTTGAACAGAATAGTTGAAAGAATCAAACATGAGGCACCCTTGCAGAAAACATTTTGACTTCATTTCCTTTCTAAAAACATATTCTCCACGGTGGCTTTAAGAAAGCATATTTTATAGCCTTTTTGATTACCTTACACAAATTTAAATGTGTTAGCTCAAAGATGACCACTCTCACCATGATCATCTAACATTGTTCTGGAAAAGATAGTAGCCAATGAAACTGGTCAATAAAAGAAATTAGTTATAAAAATAGCAAAGGAGGCTGGGCGTGGTGGCTCACACCTGTAATCCCAGCACTTTGGAAGACCGAGGCGGGCAAATCACAAGGTCAGCAGATCGAAACCATCCTGGCTAACACAGTGAAACCCTGTCTCTACTAAAAATACAAAAATATTAGCCCGGCATGGTGGCAGGGGCCTGTAGTCCCAGCTACTCAGGAGGCTGAGGCAGGAGAATGGTGTGAACCCAGGAGGCAGAGCTTGCAGTGAGCCGAGATCACGCCACTGCACTCCAGCCTGAGCGACAGAGCGAGACTCCCTCTCAAAAAATAAAATAAAATAAAAATTAAAAAATAAAAAATAGCAAAAGAAGAGATAAACTTCATAATGTGTAGGTGATCTATCAATTGCTTAAACTTAAAGGGAAAAAACACAATTGCAATTAAAAGAATTCAGCAATGTCACTGGTTACAAAGTTAATATACAAACACTAATTGCCTTCATATGTATTAATACAATCAACAACCAGTTTAAAAATACAAAGGAAAGCTGGGCACTGTGGCTCACATCTATAATCCCAGCACTTTGGGAGGTCAAGGCAGGCAGATCCCTTGAGCCCAGGAGTTCTAAACCAGCCTGGACAACATGGCGAAACCCCGTCTCTACCAAAATAATAATAATAATAATAATAATAATAATAATAATACAAAAATTAACTGGGCGTAGTGGCATGCACCTTTAGCCCCAGCTTCTCAGAAGGTTGAGGTGGGAGGATCGCAAGCTGCGATCACGCCACTACACTCCAGCCTGGGCAACAGAGCAAGACACCTGTCTCAAAAAATAAAAATACAAATACAAAGGAAGATAAAATCCCATTTATAATAGCAACAAAAAAAGGACCAAAATATTAGGCTCATGATTAGAAAGATTCAACATCATGAAGACAGCAATTCTCTCTTTAAAGCTATAACTGTAATGCAATCTCAATAAAAATATCAACATAATTTTTGTTAGAAAAATAGCAAGCTGTATCTAAAGTGCGTATGGAAAGAAAAAGAGTCCATAAGGCTGGGAAGCTCTAAAAAATAAAAGACTAATAATAAGAGAAGACTATGCCTATCATTTTTATTTTTCTTTTGAAGCTTCACCAATTAAAATACTGTGGTACTACTGAATGGGTGATAAATTGCTGAATGAAACAGAATAGAAAGTCTAGCAATAGACATAAATATACTAACGAATTTAGTATACGACTAAAGGTTGCTTTGCACATCAGTGGAGGAAAAGATGAATCAGTAAGTATGTGGTTTGGGAACAACAACAACAGCCATCTATACAAAATTTTAATGTCATATCCTTCATATCACAATAAATTTTTAGTACATAAAAGTTTTAAATGGAAAAACAGAAACATAACATAAAGCACCAGAAATAGGAAATAATTTTTTAATAGACTCAGGGTAGGGAAGATCTTATGAAGTATTATACAAAAGATTGAAACTATTAAAAACTGATCAATTCAAATACATATAAATTTTAAAATTTTGCATGGCAAAAGGCAAAATTAAAAGAAATATTTTTGCAACAAGGAGAAAAAGAAACATTCATGCTTTGCTGGTAGAAGTAAAAAATTGGTACCAGCTCTGTTGAGAGTAATTTGGCACTATTAAAATTAAATTTTCAAGTGTACATATCTTTGACTCAGAAATTCCACTTCTAGGAATTTATTTCATACATCCATTGACACATATGAAAAAGATATGTACAAGGATATTTATGTAGCATTATCTGAAATATCAAAATATTAGAACAATTGGGATACATCTATATAATGGAATCATATGCAACCTTCCAAGAATAAGGCAAATCTATATGTATTGATAGGAAATGCTCTTCAAGACAGTAGAGTTAAATAAATGAAGAAATAGTGAACTTAGTATGCTACCATTTGTGAGATTTTTAAAAAGAATCACACAAACACACACGCTCAAACATCTCTGGAAGGATAACTTAAGAAGTTAGTAGCAATGATTGCCTCTGGGAAGGGAACTAGGCACCAGAGAATGAAAAAATAATCTAATTTTCAATTATATTCATTTATAGATTTGAATTTTGTGCTGTAAATGTGTTGTGCCTACTCAAAACAATAAAAAATATTTTAATACTTTAAAATTAACAGACATTTGTTAAAATATCTTTATCGATAGCCCCATACTATGGAAACCAAGGAATATATTTCTCAAATTACTAGATAAAAACAAGGAATCTAGATTCTGGTCTTAGATCTTTCTATTGAATCATTTTAGAACCAAAACACAGCTTTTTTTTTTTTTTTTTTTAGACAGTCTCACTCTGTCATCCAGGCTGTGCTCTGTCACCTAGACTGGAGTGCAGTGGTGTGATCTCGGCTCACTGCAACCTTCACCTCCTGGGTTCAAGCAATTCTCTGTCTCAGTCTCCTGAATAGCTGGAACTACAGGAGTGCGCCACCATGGTCGGCTAATTTTTGTATTTTTAGTAGAGATGGGGTTTCGCTATGTTGGCCAGGCTGGACTCCAACTCCTTGCCTCAAGTGATCCACCCACCTTGGCGTCCCAAAGTGCTGGGGTAACAGGCGTGAGCCACCACACCCAGCCAAGACAGCTTATTTTTAAAGGTTGAACTTTTCCAGGCTCTTCCTGGCTCTTGAATTTCTGAAACTTACTGAGAAACTGATGCAAGAGAATACTGCTATTCACAAACGTCATAGTATTTTTTAATGCAGATTTGTGGGTTCCATACCAGAACTGCTGCCCCAGCCTCCCGCTCCGCTTAGCACCAAGGTTTAAAAGTCAGTTTCCATTGCAGTCACATCTCTAGGCTCATCTTCACTCATTCTCTGATGTAAATGTCCTCATTTTCTTTTTTGCTTGTGGAAGCATTTGAGAATTGTTTTATATTCAAACCAGTATTTTAAGTTGCTTTCTAATAGAATGAACAAACCAGATTTCTAGCCCACAATGTTGCCAGAAACAGAATTTGCAAATCAATTTCTCTAATTTTGTATTGATCATATTTAATCATTACAGCTATTTAAATGTTCTACTTCTCCTTCATTTGGGAGCAGGGTGATATTTCATTTCCCTATTACCTAGAGATTGGCCATTGACTTTGGTCAATAAAATATGAAAGTGTCATACATCGCTTTCATCAAGAAGCCTTTAAAAACCAATGTACAGGCCGGGCGCAGTGTCTCACGCCTGTAATCCCAGCACTTCAGGAGGACGAGGCGGACGGATCACGAGGTCAGGAGATCGAGACCATCCTGGCTAACATGGTGAAACCCATCTCTACTAAAAATACAAAAACATTAGCCGGGCGTGGTGACAGGCACCTGTAGTCCCAGCTGCTGGGGAGGCTGAGGCAGCAGAATGGTGTGAACCCAGGACGTGGAGCTTGCAGTGAGCTGAGATCGTGCCACTGCATTCCAGCCTGGGCGACAGAGCAAGACTCTGTCTCAAGAAAAAAAAAAAAAAAGTACAAAGTCACAATATCCCCTTTCCCACCTTGGCAATTGTAGACACATCTGGCAAGGTAAAGACTCCTTCATTTTGAGTGTCTAAGTAACTGTAATAAACAGAGTCCCCCAAAGTGATCAACATTGGAATTTTTTTTTTTTTTTTTTTTTTTTTTTTGAGATGGAGTCTCCCTCTGTCTCCCAGGCTGGAGTGCAGTGGCGCGATCTCGGCTCACTGCAAGCTCCGCCTCCCGGGTTCACGCCATTCTCCCGCCTCAGCCTCCCAAGTGGCTGGGACTACAGGCGCCCACCATCTCGCCCGGCTAGTTTTTTTTTTTGTATTTTCGGTAGAGACAGGGTTTCACCGTGTTAGCCAGGATGGTCTCGATCTCCTGACCTCGTGATCCACCTGCCTCGGCCTCCCAAAGTGCTGGGATTACAGGCCTGAGCCACCACACCCGGCCTTTTTATGTAATTGAGAAATCAACTTTTGTTGTTTGAAGCCACTAAGACTTTGTACTTTGTTACTGTAGCATCACCTAACTTATACTGACTGATACAAAGGAGTCCACTGTGTTACTGTTTACACTAGTAAAGTAATTCATTCAGTCAATCAGTCAACAAATAAGTATCTTCCAGGTACCACTCAGTTTTCTAGACTCTGAGAAACAATAGCAAAGGGGAGACAAACATAAACATATAAAACAAATAAATGAGAAAGTCTTCTGATTCTTTGACCTGTAACCTAATCCAATGACAGACTTATAAGGATTATTTGTGAGAACGGAAATTGTTAAACAGCTGGTTCCCATTTCTATTCTTATAGTATCCAAACTGAGACATTTGGAAAGGGTAATATCAACTCTAAAAAAAAAACCTGATTTTATTCATTAAGAAAATTAAATTAAATGCTGTACTTTTGGAAAAAGAGAAGCGTTCAGAAACAAATCATTGTGTGGGAACTTAGGGAGGTTAACAATTATCATTCTAGCTTAAAGTAGTTGTAAATAAACTGTCCAAAGAAAGAATAGAAGCTAAATGTTTTTCAACTAGTGCTTTAGGGGTTGTTAGTATATAAAACAAGGATAAAGTGACCTGGAGATGTTGAGAAAACTGGTTTTAATAACATGATCTTTTCGGCGTCCATGGTCTCTAATGGTCCCAATCAAAATTTGGGAAATATATGAGAGAAATGCAAATAGCTGCAAGTAACAGAAAATCCTATAAACAGCAGCTTAACAAGAAAGTAATTTTCTCATGTAGCAAGAAACTCCGTAATAGGTGGACCAAAGCCGGTGCAGCCTGTCAAGAGTGTTATCAAGGAAATGATTTCCTTCTTTTTACCTGCTCTATCATCTTTCAAGTCTGTTTTGTTTTGTTTCATTTTGTTTTTGTTTTTTGTTTTGTCCTCAGGGATACAAGATTGAGAATGTACCTTTGTCCTCTATGTCCATGTTCCATAGAAAGGCAGAAAAATAAAGTCTAATTCTTGTAAGATTTTTTTAAGGACTATTCTCCCAGATATTTTTCCTTTCATCTCATTAGCCAGAATCAGTCACATGACTGCTTTTATTTGTAAGGGAATCTGGGGAGGTGAGTATTTTATCTATGTACGTGCCTGCCCTGAAAAACATAATGGTTCTCTTTAGTAAGAAAGAAAAAGAGAATATGTATTGTATAGGCAACTAGCAGGGTCAGTCAAAGGCTGCCCTCTAACAAATGTGTGACTCACTGGAACCAGTTGGGAATGTCTATCTTTGAGATGTAGCAAACACATCACAACTGTCATGTATGTCATAACAAAAGATGGAACTTATTCCTAATCTTCAAACTTTGTATCAGTCACTCCCATTCATGATGTTTTATGTAAAAAGCACTGCTAAAAATGGCTGTCCCAGGCTAAGTAATGGCACACACTTATAATCCCAACACTTTGAGAGGCCAAGGCAGGCGGATCACTTGAGCCCAGGTATTTAAGACCAGCCTGGGCAACATGGAGAGACTCCCTCATCTCTACAAAAAATGCAAAAAATTAGCTGGGCCTGGTGGCGCACACATAGTCTCAGCTACTCAGGAGGCTAAGGTTGGAGGATCGCTTGAGACTGAGAGGCGGAGGTTGCAGGTTGCAGTGAGTGGTGATCCTGCCACTCTAACCTGGATGACAGAGCAAGACACTGTCTAAAAAAAAAAAAAAAAGTTGCCCTGACCAAACTAATGATGGTGATGAAAATCAGACTAGTGGTTATCCTTGGGAGTAGGTAATGCCTAAGAGAAAGAGCACACCTGAGAGTCTGATGGCACCAAAAATGGTCTGTATTTTGATCCGGGTGGTGGTAAGATGGATGTATATATACTTTAAAATGTTTGTTGAACAAACATTGGCCAGGCGCAGTGGCTCATGCCTGTAAACCCAACACTTTGGGAGGCCAAGGCAGGCAGATCACCTGAGGTCAGGAGTTCGAGACCAGCCTGACTAACATGGTGGAACCCCACCTCCACTAAAAATACAAAAATTAGCCAGGCATAGTGGCACATGCCTGTAGTCCCAGCTACTCAGGTGGCTGAGGCAGGAGAATCGCTTGAATCTGGGAGGCAGAGGTTGCCGTGAGCCGAGATCACGCTACTGCACTCCAGCCTGGGCGACAAGAGTGAAACTCCATCTCAAAATAAAAAATGTTTCTTCAAAAAGGCCATATGCAGTGGCTCATACCCCTAATCCCAACACTATGGGAGGCCAAGGCAGGAGGATTGCTTGAGGCCAGGGGTTTGAGACTAACCTAGGCAACATAGCAAGACCCTATCTCTACAAAAATTTTTGAAAATTAGCCAGGTGTATTGTCTCAGACTTGTAGTCCCAGCTGCTCCGGAGGCTGAGGTGGAAGGATCACTTGAGCCCAGAAGTTAAGGCTGCAGTAAGCTATGATCATACCAGTGCACTCTAGCCTGGGCAACAAAGTGAGACCCCCAATGCAAAAAATTTAAAAAATGAAAAATTTTTTAAAAAGTTTGTTTAAGAGGCACAGACTTTATATAAACTATACCTCAGTTTAAAAAGAGTTAGCCTGGTATTTCCTTTTATTCAACCACAACCTACTTAGGCCTGGGTTATCCACATTACTCTCTTTTTCTCCCCTACAAAGAATCAGACTCATAGATTCAACATTCCAATGGCAGATAGCACAAATGCAAAGTCACAAGGAAAACAGAAACACAAATATATTTAGCTGGCAGGGAGATCAAAGAAAAGTAAATAATGAACTACGGCTTCATCAAACATTTACAGAACAGCACAGTGCAGAACAAAATAGCCAATAATCAAGATATACATTTGAATAATATTTGTTTTAGAACAATTTATTTTCAAATTTGCAATTGATTTTAAGTCTTGCATTTAAATCTAACATTTTTAAAAGATTATAATAGAACTTCATTGTGTTTTTAGTTCATTGTGGTTTTAGAAACTATAATCTTTCAAAGCTTTAAAAAAATGTTTTTGAAAATTAAAAAAAGAAAACTCTTTCCTTTTTGAGATTCCACATTTGCATTGCCCTACAGTTCAGTGACGTATGTGTCAAAGCAGCTGCCAAACACTATGGTAGTACTACAAAAATACATTTGAATTGCTTTTCACACTAATTTTTTTTTTTTTCCTCTGCATGTGTGAGAGACTCTCCCATTTTCAGGAAGAAGTTGTAGAGAACTGTTTTCCTTAGTTCTAGCACTCTGCCTCTTTTGGTCAAAAATACAACACTCCCCACTACCTCATCTCTACACCCTTACCTCTCAACAGAAGTAATTTTTGGCAGAAGGATAAAGAGCAAAGTCAAGTCATAGGCCAAGGATGGCCAAAGTCAATGAACTCTAGGGCAAACCCACTAAGCTCCCTCCTAGCACAAGCCAAAATTTGAGGGGTGTGGGATAAGCAAAGTAACTGAAAAACAAACTGAGACAAGGAGGGCCACTGGTAGGAACGAACTGCCTGAAATGGACCCAAGATTCAGGCTGTCCCATCATCAATAGTTTCTTCAGTAGGGATTCTATCAATTCCAAGCTCGTAGTAATATGAGACCATGAAATAATCAGACGTCAAAGAGAAGAAAGAACTTGATAGTATTAACAGCAATTATTCCCAATTTGATTAATTTGTCTTTTCTCAAGGAAAAGTTACAAAGAAAATTTGGAATTTACTCTAGCCCTGCTAAAATACACCTATCTGGAACTGTTTCTGTTTTCTATGAATCAAAAACTTCTTATTTTCTAAATTTTTATCATCTCAGCATATTTGTTAAGGGCTACACCTTTAAATCCTTTAGAATGAGACAACTGTGTTATCACGGAAAGCGAATGCACCTCGAACCAGAATATCGAATTTGAAAGTCATAGCTTTGCCACTTACTAGATATAAAATGGGAAATAGCACCTGGCTTCACAAAGCTGTTATAAGGAATAATGATGTTTTGTGCCCTGCAGGAGCGTATACAAATGTAAGGTATGAAAGAGGCAGTATCACCAGTTAGAAACATTAGAGGCTTTGGATCCAGAGAGATTCTGGTTCAAATCTCAGCATTATCACTTTGACCAAGTTGAGTCCTTTGAACCTCAATTGCCCCATCTGAACTGTTACAAAGATTAAATATTAACATCTATAAAAGCCCAGTCATTTAACAGACATCCAGTAAATGACAGCTATTACTTTGAAGGGTTTTTTCTTCCATTTGTTCATAGTCATTTTTCATTCATTGATTCAAGAAATGTTTATTAAGCTGCGTTAGATATTTACTGTACTGTATTAGAGTATAATGGAAGGCATATACAGCTCCTGCCCTTGTGGAGTGATCATCTAGTAGGGGACACAAACAAACAGGCAATTACAATATAATTTTACATATATTAAAAACCACAGTTACTTTTGTACCAACCTAATATAATAGCAAAAGTATATATGGTCCTATGGGAGCCCAGAGGAGAGACACTTCATCCAGACTTAGGTTGGTACCGCAGAGAAAGCGACATTGAACTGATAACTGAAAGATGAGTAGGAATTATCGAGTGAAGGGAAGAGTGTAAGGGCAATTTTCCAGAAAAAGACATGCGCAAAGGCCCAGAAGCGAGAGATCGTGTTAGTCAAAGATTATCTTAAAATATCCAGCAACCCATACCCTTTGTTCTGGGATTAGAATATATATACTGTCAAATAGCTCTTTCTGTCTTTTTCCTGTCCATTTACATCATGTCTTTCAGTTGACAGACATTTGCTATTTATCTGACAAATAGCAATTGAAGAAAATATATTTTCATCTTCAGCCAAAATCATACCATTAGCAAGTATAAATTGCATTCACCAATCACCATTATCAAGTATAACTTTCTCATTATATGGCCCAATAATTCACAACTTATATTCTTATTTCAGTCTGGTGATACTCTAAGCATAGCATCAGACTGGATGACGATGGACAAAATAACTTAATTATATAACTTAACAAAATAACTTCATTAACTTAACAGTACAATCAGAGAAATAAAATAAAATGGATGACGTAAAACACCATATGGTTAAATGTTACTTGAATGGTTGAACAATAAATATAATAGAAATTTAGACAAGGATGGATCACGACAAAAATCTTATGAATGCCACTGTAGCTTGGGAGTATTTTCCTCATGTCATTCAATGAGGCATATGGCCTTACTATATATAGATAACTTTGATGGGTTCATTTGTTCAGTCATTCAAAAAATATTCAAAGATTTACTATTATATTTTATACAACAGGGACAGAGATATAGACCCTCTCCATACAAATCTTATATTTTTGTTGGCAGAAGAGGAGGCAATAAACAGAAAAATAAGTTAACACCTTACATAGATACCTTATTTAATCTTCAAAGCAACTCCATGAGGTAGAATTATCACCCTCATTTTATAGAGACAGAGGATGTTAAATAACTTGTCTAAGATTAGATAGTTAGCAAGTGGCACAGCGCAAATTTTTACCTGGGTCTATCAGATGCTAAAGCCATTCCATTCCACTGCTGAACTTTTCCATGTCCATGAACCACAGAGGTTGCTGGAGGCTGCCCTAATACATGACCAGTCCTGAAATTGTGTGCCAAGTGGTTCTCACTCTTTCCTTCCACTTAGCTAGGTCCTGACATACTTCTTACTCCTGTAATGGCCTTCCTTCCATCTGCATTGCTTTTAATTTTTATTTGGTTTTCATTTCAAATTATCATTTCAAATTGGATTCAATTTATCCAATTCCCTCCTCTACTTTTAACATCTTCAACAAATTCTCAGTTCATTTTTCTAATTCACCAAAACCAGTTATTGATTAGTATTATAATATTCCCCTTCAAAGGCATGACTCTAATGGGCTCTGCAGTCATCCACAGGTGTGACTGTGGAATATTAAAAGGATTGCTGTATTTGGAATTATACATATTAACAATAGCTCTACACTAAGCAGTTAAGAGCATTGCTCTTTTCTACGTTATCTCATTTCATCTTTTCAATAAAACTGCAAGTTACTAAAATTGTCCCTGATGAAGAATTGAGGTTCAGAAAAGCTGAATTACTTGCTCAAGGCCAGGATACAGTAAATCCAGGTCTGGCTTCCTACTTTAACGTACATATTGCCTCTCTAAAATTATAGAAATCACAGAAATGTGGATTTAAAAGAGCCCTGTAGAACCTATTTTTTTAAATTTTTTATCTTTAGTGTTTTGGGTACAGAGTAGGTGTATATATTTATGGGGTACCTGAGATATTTTGATACAGACATACAATGTGTAATAATCAATCTTTTACAAGATGCCGCCCCGCATAGGCATCGTTTCTACAGAATCCTTTCCAGTGATTCAGTCTCTAATTGAAATCGTGGCTTTATTACACACAAACTGTGATCTCTGTGAGCCTCAGTTTTCTCACCTATGAAAGGGAGTGTTATTGTCAGGATTAAATAATAATCCGCACAGTGTTATTGTCAGGATTAAATAATAAAGCATGTAAAGGTCCTTTGTAAACAATAAAGCAGTTTATAAATGCTCCCTGACCTTTCTTTACAAGCAGGTTAGACCCATAAAAAAATTATTTTTAAATTTAAATCATTCTGGGTGGATATTCCTTTATATAATATATCACTGATTTCACAGTCACAAATTTAAATAGAGCACTATATCCATACCTTTTCCTAGTAGCAAAATTGTTTTACATTACTACTACACATAAGACGAAGCTTACAATGCAAATGTCTCTCAAACTCTTTTGGACAAGAAAAATATCAATTTTGGAACAGTTATGAAAAAATAAATTTCATCTTAAATATACAGTTACTTAAAATAATTATATACCTTGAAATAGGGCTGGCTTTAAATAAATTTTCTAATATAATTGTATTAGAATTTTTGCACATATTAAAAATACCAGGTACAAACAATTATTGTAATTATAATAGAAAATAAATATTTTATTTTTTCTCATTGAGCATTTGACTCATTTAATAAAATTTTTTAGTTATAAGAGAATGATAATTTAACAATAGTTAAGAAAAGTTAGTGAAGGAAGCTAGAAGGGTAATAATATAGGCAAAAGAAAAACTACATAACACGTATAACCTGACTTTTAATGGAGATTTTGGCAAATTACTGTACCCAACAACGAAAATGTTTCAGAACACTTTATAGAAACTACCAATAAAACTATTTAAATTGTATTATTTGTAAAATGCCCACATGTTTGCTCATTTAAAATGATCCATGGGTATGATACTAAGTTCTTTTATCCAAGTAAATAGAAAATTCAATTTCTCTATTAACCTTCTACTTCTTTACCATTAAAATTCATCTAACTTAGTGCATTAATCTTAAAATCTGTCATTTCCAGGATTGCTTCTGTGTGTTCTTCTCTTGGCATTCATATTGTTTCTCTTTCTTTTCCAAGGATCTTATTCTAAAATACCATAAAAATATATGAGCATATATATACTTGTGTGTGTGCAACTGTATTTGCACCTTTTTCTAGATTAGTATTTCTTTTAATAATGGATGAAAATCAAATTGGGACAGAAGGTTCATCGCTTCCTCACCCCTTATTAAGTCAGAAAGGTGAAAACACATCATGTCTTTTGTGTGGCATATGCCCACCGCACTAAATGAAAAGATTTATTGTTTTACTTACAGTCAATGTCCTTCAAATTCTCTGTGGTAATACGTTTTTCAGCAATGTCGTCTGAAAAATTTAAGAAATCCACTTTTCTACCTTCTAAGCTTCTTATATCATCTGAATGATGCAGGCTCAAGAATTGCCAAATGAGATGGGCAAAGGCAGCCAAATAGGACTTCCTAGCCAATCTAAAAATAGCAGGTGGTGGTGGACAGATATACCATTTTTCCCTTGCTCTTTTCTTCCCTCTAAGGGATAGGTACCATAAACATGCCTTGTTGAAAATTAAAACAGTATAAAAATAATTCTATTCCCTCTTGCCCTAAGATCTAGAGAAATGATCAGTTTAAAAACGTGTACCTTTTCAGCAGGAAGATGTGAAAGTCAAAGGAGTTATTTCTGCATTTCTTACAGAAAGATTCTCATAGCCAATTTCCATTTGTTCTAAAAAGAAAACTGACCACAACTTGCTGGAATCGAGAGTTGCTTTTGCCTTTTAGTTTTCTTTCCTGGAACTCCTTGAATAATAACTATTAACATTTGTGTGTTTTATAGTTCACAGATTTTATATTATTGGCTCCTTACAACAGCTTGTAAGATAGTGCTTCATCTAACACACACACAAGCATGAACAAATAGAATTTCTGGAGAAAATGTTACAATAAATTTTCTTAGATTAGAGGTCTTTTGCAAATGTAAAAAGCTGGGACTACAGGCGCCCACCACCACGCCCAGCTAATTTTTTCTGTATTTTTAGTAGAGACGAGCTTTCACCATTTTGGCCATGCTGGTCTCGAACTCCTGACCTCAAGCGATTCACCTGCCTCAGCCTCCCAAAGTGCTGGGATTACAGGTGTGAGCCACTACGTCCAGCCAATAGCTGAAACTTTATTTGTACTTTTCAAACATTATAGAATCAATAAATGATGGGCATAATTGAATTCAAAAACAACAGACATAAGAAAATTTTCACAATATACTTTAAGAGAAAAAAGCAGGGCACAAAATTGAATCTACTGCATAATCTTAACTTGGTAAAAAAGAAAAATTAGATGAAAGTACATAAAGCTGGAATACAATAGTCAGCTAGGATACTGTTATCTCTGCATTATGGGATCCACAGGGCTATTTTCTTATTTGAACATTTCTGCAATCTCCAAATTCTTTTAATGGGCATGTTGTTTTGTTTTGTTTTGTTTTGAGAAAGTGTCTGGCTCTGTCACCCAGGCTGGAGTGCAGTGACATAACCATAGCTCACTGCAGCTTCAAACTGGCATATTGTATTTTTATAAAGAAAAAACATGTTTACATTTATTGTCATTGCCAACTGGAGATCAAGTGGAAGTAAAAAAAAAAAATCACCTCAAATTATAAACCAATTGAAAATATTAATATACCAAATTCTAGTTTATAAAATGTTTAGCTTTATGTCCATTAAGTTAGGTACAGATACCTCTCATATAACAATGAAAACGGCTTTAATAAATATTGTTGATAATCAAATCTTAGTATAAGAAATCATGTATTATTACATTTCCAATACCAAATGTAGGATTTCAGTTTCTGAATGTAGACAAAATATCTCTAAAGATGACAAATACACACAAATGTAGAAAATAGGTCTATGCATATGCATATATGCACACACATGAGGATATATGAAATCCAGCATTTCCAGTAAACTCTACTTTCCTTTAAACTATACTTTTTTATTTATAATTTTCCAGACTGTTTAATTTTCTATATTAAATACTGCTCTAGTCCCCAAGAAATTGGGAATGCCTCCCCTCACCTTGATTAATTTGTTTACAGTAAAATAGAAATTGCAGGATACCAAGAGATGGAGATGAGTCAAAGGATTTCATTCATGTTCCTTTTAGTCCATTTTAAATAAAGTATTACCCAGGAATTACCCAGGTGTTACCTGCACTGCTGCACCGAAGACGGCATTCTTTAACTGTCCGAAGAGTCTGAGGTGCTGATGGGTTTTGCTGGCAGCCTGCAACAATGCGCTTGTGGGAACATCTGAGTAACTGTTTGGGTGAAGGTGGGGTATAGTGTATTTTGCTTCTCTAATCACTTCTTCAAAGCAGAAATACTGGACTCATGACACTGACTGTATTCTTTTACCCAAATAAAAGAAGAGTAATAGACTTCTAACTTTTAGAAGAACAGAAAGAGCAAGGGCAATTTCTAAACAGACTTTAAAGATAATTTATAGGTATTAATAGTTATCTATTTAATTTATAGTAATACTAATACAAAGTTCTCTTTGTCACAACCTATCTTCTAGAAAGGGGTGCAAAGATCTTTACATACCTTGCTTAAAAGCAATAGATAATAACCATAGCCTATTAATCCCATCTATACCCCAAGAGAAGGTGTTGAGAGTATCAAGCATCAAATTCTCCTGAGAGTTTTCCATAACACATATTTATTATTTTTACAATCTGAAAACAATGAACCCAGGTTTGTATTTAAAAATTACCAGACTATTTACATTCACAAAGGAAAAAATCATACTTTTCTTAAACAATAATGGAGATACTAAAAATATTTATATTGAGCACCATTCAAAAAATAAAAGTACAGAAAATAAAAATAAAGTAGAATGCTGAGAATCTGGATAGCAATCCAATCACCTCTATGTAGTTTCAAACTTACTCAAGGGAAAGAGTAATTCCTAGAAACTTAGCTATTTCTTCACCAGTCCCTGATATGCAGTAGGAGCTCAATGAATATTTGCTGAATGAATAAATTTAATGTTAAATGAATTGCCTAATGTTTAATATTTATATCAAAGACATTCTCCCAAGAATCTCAACCCACCATTCCAATCCCACTCCCCAGAGGTAACCACAATAAACAGTTTGGTGAATCTCTTTCTGCACATATGCCCTACATACTTTTCAAAAAGAAAGAAATGGGGTCATATTATAGCTACCTCCGCTTTAAAAATACAGTGGAGATCTTACAGTAGTTCTAGCTTATTCATTCTTTTTTAGTAACTGCACAAACTTACCAATTATCTAGATATTTTTATCAACAAAGACGTTGAGTGAAATAATGATACTAATAGTAATGGCTAACATTCATCGAGCACTGTTCTACACATCGAAATGGCATAATTTTATAGGTAGGTACTATTATTTATGACTCTCTTATAGATAAAAAAAATTGGAATACATTACTTGCCCAAGGTTATAATGACTTGCCCAAGGTTATAATGACTTGCCCAAGGTTAGACAGTAAGGAACAGGGTCAGGATTTATAGCCAGCATTCTGGCTTCGGAACCTGTGTTTTTAATTATTACTGCCTCCAAGAAGTTAAAAATATTGAACATAAATTCTAACTTAACAATGACGGCTGCTATATACCACACGTAAACGTAATAGGACATAATTTTTTAAACTATACTGGAATCTTCTATGCTTAGTAGTGCCTTCAAAGTAACCACACGAAGAAGTTATTTATACTGTATAAGTACTTAGTTTAGAGTCTGCTATTAGTAAAAAACATTTGATTTAGTAAAAAACCATTAATTTCCTTCAGATATACTTTATAAATGAACAAGAAAATGGGTCTAACTGCCTTATTACTATCTTTTTTTAATAACCTGCTTTTTTCAAGTTTGACTACCCATCTTATTCACTATACTTGTCACTAAATGATGTATGGCCATTTAAAAAATCATATCCAGTCACACACACACGAAAAACCTGAACCACACTTTTAGAATATATGACCCAGACTCCAAATGCAGATCCAAGAGTGTTCTGAATGATGGTAGCCTTTGGAATAAACACACAGTCTCTGAAAGTAACTATTCTGAAGAGGACAATATTCAATTGGCAGTGTAAGGTCGTTTTGTTTAAAGTTATTTGCCATACTCTGCAAGTTTATTTCATTTATGCTATGGTTTTTTAAATGTTTTTGTTGCTTCCAAAACTCATGTTGAAACTTAATCCCCAATGCAACAGTGTTGGGAGGTGGGCCCACCGGGAGGTGTTTAGGTAATAAGGGTGGAGCCTCATGGGTTAGAGCCTTAATAAAAAGGGCTGGAGGGAGTGGGTTTGCTCTCTTCCACTCTTCTGTTGAGGAAGTGTTCCTCCCTTCTAGAGGACATGGAGTTCAAGGCACCATCATGGAAGTCCTTGACACCAAACCTGCAAACGCCTTTATCTTGGCCTTCCCAGTTTCCAAAACAGAGAGGAAATAAATTTCTGTTCTTTATAAATTACTTACTTCTGTGGTATTCTGGTTGAGCAGCACAAAATGGATTAAGTCAGTGTACCAATCTAGCAACCAGTTCATGTCAACCAATATGGCAAATCACATGCCATATTGACAATTCGGTTCCCGAGCCCATACTCGCTTTGATAGCTAGTATTGTATAATATATCAAAATAGTGTTGGTGAGCCAAGCAGAGTGTAAATTGTTTTATAACATTAGCCAATTTCCAAAGTTACTCTTTTAACACAAAGTGATTCCGCTGTCACTGATAGTCACTGCAATGACAAAATGACAACTTTAAGAGGGATTTACCTTTGGCTAAATCTTAATAAACAGAGGATAACAGTAAAAACAATAAAAAATAGTGTGCATGCATGCACACTCACAAATATATTCAATATTACCAATGAGGCAGCATTACTACCAACATTTGGAAGTGACACCAAAGAACATTAAAAGGTTTCAGAAGATAGGTCTGGCACAGTGGCTCACACATGTAATCCCAAAGCCAGCAGATTACGTGAGCCCAGGAGTTCAAGGTCAGCCTGGTCAACATAGTGAAACCCTATCTCTACAGAAAAAAAAAAAAAAAATTGCCAGGTGTGGTGGCATGCACCTGTAGTCCCAGTAACTCAAGAGGCTGAGGCGGGAGGATTGATTGAGCCTGAGAGTTGAGGCTGCAGTAAGCCATGATTGCGCCACTGCACTCTAGTTTGGGCAACAGAACAAGATGGTGTCTCAAAAAAAAAAAAAAAAAAAGTCTCAGAATGATAGGTTTCACCTACCTCTGTTACTGTATCATTTTCTATAACATCTGTCCAAGTTCCAGGTAGTTCCATAGAATAGTAAAAATAGCTATAAGCTTCTCTGTGCACATTATTACTAAGTAAATGGCAAACAGTCTTGGAAGACAGCCATTAATATTTGGTCTGAGTGAAAAGTAAAACATTAAATTTCCTGGAAACCTGTTAAGCATAATTACCAAACCTACTACTATCCCTTAAATACCTGACAATTGATATTCTTCAATTTAATAACAAAAGAAGCAGCTGGGAGTCGTATAGCAGATTTTCTTATATTAAAGTAATTCCAAAAGTTCTGTAGTTTTCACTGCCTGTATTTAATCCAACAGCTCATTTTATTTTCCCCCCTGAATCTGTACACATAAAATCTCACTCAATGAAATATTTATTAATCAATAATACTGTTAGTCTGGTAATGCAAGAAACCTCTCATCAGCTACTATTTTTTTCCAGCCACTCACCATCAAAATAATGATGCTTAGATTACAGCCAGAGCACAATAAAGAATCAAGGGTATAATGACCTCATGTGGCAAGTGGATATAATTACTGATTTTTTCCCCTGCTGAATTAAAATTTTATTTATTTTTTATTATTTTATATATTTAGGGGCTACAAAGTGATGTTATATGTATAAAATGTGAAATGATCAAATTAATTAACATTAATCTAATTAACATATCCATCACATTTTTTGTGATGAGAACATTTGAAATTTACTCAGTAATTTTGAAATATACATTATCATTAACTATAGTCACCATTCTACGCAATATATCTCAAAAAACTTATTCCTGTTGTCTCACTGAAACTTTGTACTCTTTGACCAACATCTTCTCATCCCCCACCTCCTCAGCCTCTGGTAATCGCCATTCTACTCTCTGCTTCTATGAGTTTGATTGTTTTAGATGCCACATATAAGTGTGTTTATGTGGTCTTTGTCCTTCTGTGCCTGGGTTATTCCAGATCTAAACATGTTGTCACGAAGGACAGAATTTCCTTCTTTTTATTTTTATTGTTTTTTATTTTTATTTATTTTTTGAAATGGAGTCTCGCACTGTTGCCCAGACTGGAATGCAGAGGCGTGATCTCAGCTCACTGCAACCTCTGTCTCCTGGGTTCAAGTGACTCTCCTGCCTCAGCCTCCTGAGTAGTTGGGATCACAGGCATGTACCACCACACCCGGCTAATTCTTATATTTTTAGTAGAGATGGGTTTTCACCATGTTGGCCAGGCTGGTCTCAAACTCCTGACCTCAGGTGATCCACCTGCCTCGGCCTCCCGAAGTGCTGGGATTACAGGCATGAGCCACTGAGCCCGGCCAGAATTTCCTTCTTTTTAAAAGCCATATAGTATTCCATTGTGTATATATGCCACATTTTCTTTACCCAATATTACTTCTTGGCCTTTTGGCTAAGATCAAGTGTGAATACTGCTGCAATGAACATGGGAGTGCAGCTACCTCTTCAATATACTGATTTCAGATCCTTTGGATATATACCCAGAAGTGAGATTGCTGGAACATGTAGTAATTCTTCATTTTTTAATAAAGAAAAAAAATATTTTATTGTATGTTTACATATTTTATTTTATTTAAGTTCTTTTTTTCTTCAACTTTTATTTTAAGTTCTTGGGTACATGTGCAGGATGTGCAGGTTTGTTAATGGGGAAACGTGTGCCATAGTGGTTTGCTGCCCAGATCATCCCATCACCGAGATATTAAGCTCAGTATCCATTAGCTATTCTTCCTTATGCTCTCCCTCCTGCCACACCCCCGACCGGCCCCAGTGTGTGTTGTTGTACCCCATGTGTCCATATATTCTCATCATTCAGCTCCCACCTATAAGCGAGAACATGCGGTGTTTGGTTTTCTGTTCCTGCATTAGTTTGCTAAGGATAATGGCTTCCAATTCCATCCATGTCCCTACAAAGGGCATGATTCCTTTTTATGGCTGCATAGTATTCTACGGTGTACACGTACCACATTTTCTTTATCCAGTCTATCATTGATGGGCATTTAGGTTTATTCCATGCCTTTACTATTGTGAATAGTGCTGCGATTAACATATGTGTGCATGTATCTTTATATCAGAATGATTTATATTCCTTTGGGTACATACCCAGTAATGGGATTGCTGGGTCAAATGATATTTCTGCTTCGAGGTCTATGAAGAATCACCACACTATCTTCCACAATGGCTGAACTAATTTACATTCCCACCAACAGTGTAAAAGTGTTCCTTTTTCTCTGCAACCTCGCCAACATCTGTTGTTTTTTTACTTTTTAATAATAGCCATTCTGATTGACATGAGATGGTATCTCATTGTCATTTTGATTTGCATTTCTCTAATGATCAGTGATGGTGAGCTTTTTTTCATGTTTGGTTTGTTGGCTTCATGTATGCCTTCTGTTCATGTCCTTTGCCCACTTTTTTTTTTTATTATACTTCATGTTCTAGGGTACACGTGCACAATGTGCAGGTTTATTACATATGTATACATGTGCCATGTTGGTGTGCTGCACCCATTAACTCGTCATTAATGTTAGGTATATCTCCTAATGCTATCCCTCCTCCCTCCCCCTACCCCACAACAGGCCCCAGTGTGTGATGTTCCCCTTCCTGTGTCCAAGTGATCTCATTGTTCAATTCCCACCTATGAGTGAGAACATGCGGTGTTTGGTTTTCTTTTACTGTAATAATTTGCTGATAATGATGGTTTCCAGCTGCATCCATGTCCCTACAAAGGACATGAACTTATCCTTTTATATGGCTGCATAGTATTTCATGGTGTATATGTGCCACATTTTCTTAAACCAGTCTGTCATTGATGGTCATTCGGGTTGGTTCCAAGCCTTTGCTATTGTGAATAGTGCCACAATAAACATATGTGTGCATGTGTCTTTATAGCAGCATGATTTATAATCCTTTGGGTATATACCCAGTAATGGGATGGCTGGGTCAAATGCCATTTCTAGTTCTAGATCCTTGAGGAATTGCCACACTGTTTTCCACAACGATTGAACTAGTTTACAGTCCCACCAACAGTGTAAAAGTGTTCCTATTTCTCCACATCCTCTCCAGCACCTGTTTTCTCCTGACTTTTTAATGATCACTATTCTAACTGGTGTGAGATGGTATCTCATTGTGGTTTTGATTTGCATTTCTCTGATGGCCAGTGATGATGAGCATTTTTTCATGTGTCTGTTGGCTGTATAAATGTCTTCTTTTGAGAAGTGTCTGTTCATATCCTTTGCCCGCTTTTTGATAGGGTTGTTTGTTTTTTTCTTGTAAATTTGTTTGGGTTCTTTGTAGGTTCTGGATATTAGCCCTTTGTCAGATGAGTAGATTGCAAAAATTTTCTCCCATTCTGTAGGTTGCCTGTTCACTCTGATGGTAGTTTCTTCTGCTGTGAAAAAGCTCTTTACTTTAATTAGATCCCATTTGTCAATTTTGGCTTTTGTTGCCATTGTTTTTGGAGTTTTAGACATGAAGTCCTTGCCCATGCCTATGTCCTGAATGGTATTGCCTAGGTTTTCTTCTAGCGTTTTTATGGTTTTAGGTCTAACATTTAAGTCTCTAATCCATCTTGAATTAATTTTTGTATAAGGTGTAAATAAGGGATCCAGTTTCAGTTTTCTACATATGGCTAGCCAGTTTTCCCAGCACCATTTATTAAATAGGGAATCTTTTCCCCATTTCTTGTTTTTGTCAGGTTTGTCAAAGATCAGATGGTTGTAGATGTGTGGTATTATTTCTGATGGCTCTGTTCTGTCCCATTGGTCTATATCTCTGTTTTGGTACCAGTACCATGCTGTTTTGGTTACTGTAGCCTTGTAGTATAGTTTGAGGTCAGGTAGCGTGATGCCTTCAGCTTTGTTCTTTTGGCTTAGGATTGTCTTGGCAATGCAGGCTCTTTTTTGGTTCCACATAAATTTTAAAGTAGTTTTTTCCAACTCTATGAAGAAAGTCATTGGTAGCTTAGTGGGGATGGCATTGAATCTATAAATTACCTCGCTTTGCCCACTTTTTAATGAGGTTTTTTTCATATAAATTTCTTTATGTTCCTTGTGGACTGGATATTAGGCCTTTGTCAGATGCGTAGATTGCAAAAATTTTCTCCCATTCTGTAGGTTGACTGTTCACTCTGATAATAGTTTCTTTTGCTGTGCAGAAGTTCTTTAGTTTAACTAGACCCCATTTGTCAATTTTTGCTTTTGTTGCAATTGCTTTTGTTGCAATTGCTTTTGTTATTTTCTTCATAAAATTTTTGCCCATGCCTATGTCCTGAATGGTATTGCCTAGATTTTCTACTAGGGTTTTTATAGTTTGAGGTTTTACATTTAAGTCTTTAATCCATCTTGAAGTTTTCTTTTATTGTTGCATCTCTCCCAGGTTTTGGTATCAGGGTGATGCTGGCCTCACAGAATGAGTTAGGGAGGGCTTCCTCTTTTTCAATTTTTTGGAGTAGTTCCAGTAGAAATGGTACCAGCTCTTCTTTGTACCTCTGGTAGAATTCAGCTGTGAATCTGTCTGGTCCTGGTCTTCTTTTGGTTGGTAGGCTCTTTATTATTATCTCAATTTCAGAACTCATTATTGGTATATTGAAGGATTCACTTCCTTCCTGGTTCAGTCTTGGGAGGGTGTATGTGTCCAGAGATTTATCCATTTCTTCTAGATTTTCTAGTTTATGTGCACAGAGATGCTTATAGTATTCTCTGATGGTCGGCTGTATTTCTGTGGAGTAAGTGGTGATATCCCCCTTACCATTTCTAATTGTGTTTATTTGATTCTTCTCTCTTTTTTTCTTTACTAGTCTAGCTAGCAGGCTATTTTATTAATTTTTTCGAAAAACCACCTCCCAGATTTATTTTTCGATGGGTTTTTCATGTCTCTATCTCCTTCAGTTCAGCTCTGATCTTGGTTATTTCTTGTTCTTCTGCTAGCTTTGGAGTTTGTTTGCTCTTGGTTCTCTAGTTCTTTTAGCTGAGATGTTAAGTTGGTAACTTAAGATCTTTCTAGCTTTTTCATGTGGGCATTTCATGCTATAAATTTCCCTCTTAACACTGCTTTAAGGCCGGGCGGTGGCTCACGCCTGTAATCCCAGCACTTTGGGAGGCCGAGGCGGGCGGATCACAAGGTCAGGAGATCGAGACCACGGTGAAACCCCGTCTCTACTAAAAATACAAAAAATGAGCTGGGCGCGGTGGCAGGCGCCTGTAGTCCCAGCTACTCGGGAGGCTGAGGCAGGAGAATGGCGTGAACCCAGGAGGCGAGCTTTCAGTGAGCCAGGATCGCGCCACTGCACTCCAGCTTGGGTGACAGAGCAAGACTCTGTCTCAAAAAAAATAAAATAAAATAAAATAAAACACTGCTTTAGCCGCATCCCAGAGATTCTGGTATGCTGTGTCTTTGTTCTCATTAGTTTCAAACAACTTCTTGATTTCTGCCTTAATTTCACTATTTACCCAAGAGTCATTCAGGAGCAGGTTGTTCAATTTCCATGTAGTTGTGTGGTTTTGAGTGAGTTTCTTGAGTTCTAATTTGATTCTGCTGTGGTCTGGAAGACTGTTATGATTTCAGTTCTTTTGCATTTGCTAAGGAGTGTTTTACTTCTGACTGTGTGATCAATTTTAGAGTAACTGCCATGTGGTGATAAAGATGTATATTCTATTGAATTTGGGTGGAGAGTTCTGTAGATATCTATCAGGTCCACTTGATCCAGGTCTGAGTTCAGGTTTTGAATATCTTTGTTAATTTTCTGTCTCAATGATCTTTCTCATATTGTCGGTGGGGTGATAAAGTGTTGTGTGAGACTATTGTATGACAGTCTAAGTCTCTTTGTAGGTCTCTGAGAACTTGCTTTATGAATTTGGGTGCTCCTGTATTGGGCGCATACATATTTAGGATAGTTAGCTCTTCTTGTTGAATTGAACCTTTTACCTTTATGTACTGCCCTTGTCTTTTTTGATCTTTGTTGGCTTAAAGTCTGTTTCGTCAGAAACTAGGATTGCAACCTCCGCTTTTTTCTGTTTTCCATTTGCTTGGTAAATTTTCCTCTATCCCTTTATTTTGGGCATATATGTATCTTTGCACATGAGATGGGTATCAAAGACAGCATACTGATAGGTTTTGGTTCTTTACCCTGCTTGCCATTCTGTGTCTTTTAATTGGGGCATTTAGCCCATTTACATTTAAGGTTAGTGTTGTTATGTATGAATTTGATCCTGTTATCATGATGCTAGCTGGTTATTTTGCAGACTTGTGTACGTGGTTGTTTCATAGTGTCACTGGTCTGTGTACTTCAGTGTGTTTTTGTAGTGGCTGGTAATGGTTTTTCCTTTCCATATTTAGTGCTTCCTTCAGGAGCTCTTGCCAGGCAGACCTGGTGGTGACAAATTCCCTCAGCATCTGCTTGTCTGAAAAGGATCTTATTTCTGCTTCACTTATGAAGCTTAGTTTGATCAGATATGAAATTATGGATTGGAAATCCTTTTCTTCAAGAATGTTGAGTACTGACACCTAATCTCTTCCAGTTTGTAGGGGGTCTGCTGTTAGTCTGATGGGTTTCCCTTTGTAGGTGACCTGGCCGTTCTCTATGGCTGCCCTTAACATTTTTTCTTTCCTTTTGACCTTGGAGAATCTGATGATTATGTGTCTTAGGGCTGATCTTCTCATGGAGTATCTCACTGGTATTTTCTGCATTTCCTGAATTTAAATGTTGGCTTGTCTTGCTAGGTGGGGAAGTTCTCCTATATGATATCCTGAAGTGTGTTTTACAATTTGGTTCCATTCTCCCCATCTCTTTCAAGTACCCCAGTTAGTTGTAGGTTTGGTCTCTTTACATAATGCTAGGTTTTTTGGAGGTTTCGTTCATTCCTTTTCATTCTTTATTCTCTATTCTTCTCTGTCTTATTTCAGAAAGATAGTCTTCAAGCTCTAAGATTCTTTCCTCCACTTGGTCCATTCCACTATTGATACTTGTGATTGCATTGTGAAGGTCTTGTGTTGTGTTTTTCGGCTCCATTGAGTTGGCTATGTTCCTCTCTAAACTGGTTATTCTGGCTGTCAGCTCCTGCATTGTTTTACCATGATTCCTAGCTTCTTTGCATTGGGTTATAGCATGCTCCTTTAGCTTAGTGAAATTCATTATTACCCACCTCTGAAGCCTACTTCTGTCAATTCAACCATTTCAGCCTCAGCCCGGTTCTGTGCCCTTGCTGGAGAGGTGTTGTGGTCATTTGGAGAAGAAAAGGCACTCTGGCTTTTTGAGTTTTCAGCATTTTTGCATCGATTCTTTCTCATCTTTGTGGGCTTATCTACCTTCAATCTTTGAGGTTGCTGACATTTGAATGAGGCTTTTGTGGGGTCTTTGTCATTGTTGTTTTGTGTTTGTTTGTTAACAGTCAGCCCACTCTACCATAGGGCTGCTGTGGTTTGCCGGGGGTCTGCTCCAGACCCGTTGCCTCGTTCTTCCACACCTGGAGGTATCACCAGCGAAGGCCACGAAACAGCAAAGATGACAACCAGCTCCTTTCTCTGGAAGCTCTGCCCCAGGGGGTACTAACCTGTTGCCAGCCTGCACGCACCTGTAGATGTCTGGAAACCCCCATTGGGAGGTCTCACCCAGTCAGAAGGAATGGGATCAGGGATCTGCCCAAAGAAGCAGTCTGGCTGCTTTTTGGTAGAGCAGCTGTGCTGCATTAAGGGGCACACTTCTGCATCCAAACTGCCTGCAATCTCCAAAGCTGACAGGCTGGAGTGGCTGAGTTCACCCAACTGCAGAGATGACAGCCATTCCTCCTCACAGGAGCTCCATCCCAGGGAGACATCAGAGCTCTGTCCATAGAACCCTACTGGAGTCCCTACTGGAGTGACTGAAGCTCCTGCAGGGAGATCCTGCTCAGTGAGGAGAAATGGATCCGGGTGCTGCTTAAAGCAGTCTGGCCACAATCTGGCAAGGCAGCTGTGCTGTGTTGTGGGGGACCCTTCCTCCCAGACTGTCTGTATTCTCCACAGTCAGCAGGCTAGAGCAGCTAAGTCGATGGAACCGCAGTGATGGCAGTCACCCATTCCCCTGGGAACTTGGACCCATCTCAGGAAGACTTCAACCCACTGCCATTGGCTGGCTGGGATTCCAAGCCAGTGAGTCTTAATTTGTGAGGTGCTGTGGAAGTGTGGCCCACAGAATGACATTGCTTGGCTCCCTGGATTCAGCCTCCCCTTCCTAGGCATATGTATGGATGAATTTCCTGCCTTGCCGGAGATCTCAGGGCCAGGGTATGTAAAACTCCTGGGTCTCTCTATGTGCCTGAGCAGCTGCTCTCCCAAGACTTCACACAGCTCTGTGTATCAGACCCAGGGCCCTGGTGGCATGGGCTCACGAGGGGATCTCCTGATCCACAGGGATACTGTTTGGTTCTGTGTCCCCACCCAAATCTCATCTTGAATTATAATCCCCCCATATCGAGGAAGGGACCTGTAATCCCCACATGTTGAGGGAAAGGTTCTCTTTTCTCCCCATCTTCACCAACACATATAGTCTTTCATCTTTTTGATAACAGCCATTCTGACAGGTGTGAGATGATGTGTCAGTGTGGTTATAATTTCTATTTCCCTAATGATAAGTGATGTTGAACAATTTTTCATGTATATCTGTTGGTCATTTGTGTGCCTTCTTTGGAGAAATGTGTGCTCAGGCCCTTTGACTATGTTTTAATCAGATTGTTTTATTTTTATTGTTTGAGTTTCTCATATATTTTGGATATTAACCCCTCCCTCATTAGATGTATTAGTGTAAATTGCAAATATTTTCTCCCAATCTGTAGGTTGTCTCTTCATTCAGTTATTTCCTCTGCTGTGCTGAAGCTTTTTAGTTTGATGTAATCACGTGAATCTATCTTTGCTCTTGCTGTCTGAGCTTTCGGGGTCAAATCCAAAAAATCACTGCTCAGAACAACGTCATGGAGATTTCTCTATGTTTTCTTCTTGGAGTTTTATAGTTTCAGGCCTTACGTTTAAGTCTTTAATCGATTTTGAGTTGATTTTTATATATAGTATGAGTCCAGTTTCATGCTCCTGCATGCGGAAATCCATTTTTCCCAACACCTTTATTTAAAAGACTATTCTTTTCACATTGCGTTTTTTGGCACCTTTTTTTTTTTTTTTTTTTTTTTTTTGAGACTGAGTCTTGCTCTGTTGCCCAGGCTGGAGTGCAGTGGTATAATCCTGGCTCACTGCAGCCTCCACCTCCTGGATTCAAGTGATTCTCCTGCCTCAGCCTCCCAAATAGCTGGGACTACAGGGATGTGCCACCACAATCAGCTAACTTTTGTATTCTTAGTAAACACAGGGTTTCACCATGTTGCCCAGGCTGATCTTGAACCACTGATCTCAAGTGCTCTGCCTGCCTCAGGCTCCCAATGTGCTGGGATTCCAGGTATGAGCCACGGCATCTGGCTTTGGCACCATTTTTAAAAAACAAATATGGTTACGTATTAATCCAAATATACTTAAAAATCACCTTAAACATCAATGGTATAAACACACCAATTAAAAGACAGGGGTTATCAGAGTGGATAAAAAACAAGACCTAACTATATGTTGTGTCCAGTATTATCAATGGAGATTTTAATACCCCTCTATCAGTATTAGACAGACAAATCCAGCAAGCAAAAAATTCAGTAAGGACACAGTTGAATTCAACAACACCATCAATCAATTAGATATAATTAATACTCATAGATTACTTCATCCAACAGCAGCACAGTACACATTCTTCTCAAGCTCATATGAAACATTCCCCAGGATAGACTACATTCTGCACCATAAAGCACACCTTAACACACTTAAAAGAATAGAAATCATACAATGTTTGCTCTCAGACTCCAAGGAAATTAAACTAGAAATCAACTACAGAAAAAAGGCTGGAAAGTCCGAATTACTTGAAAATTAATACATTTCTAGATAACACATGGGTTAAAAATCTCTCAAGAGGCTGGGCGCAGTAGTTCATGCCTGTAATCCCAGCACTTTGGTAGGTCAAGGTGGGCAGATTGCCTCAAGTCAGGAGTTCAAAACCAGCCTGACCAACATGGTGAAACCCCATTTCTACTAAAAATACAAAAAATTAGTGGGTGTGGTGGTACACACCTGTAATCCCAGCTACTTGGGAGACCGAGGTAGGAGAATCAGTTGAACCTGGGAGGTCGAGGTTGCAGTGAGCCAAGATTATGCCACTGCACTCCAGCCTGGGCGACAGAGTGAGACTGTCTCAAAACAAACAAACAAAACTCTCAAGAGACATTTAAAAATATTTTGAAGTAAATAAACATAAATTTTAAAATAGGATGTAGTGAAAGCAGTACTCAAACTGCAATTTATAGCATTGAACGTGTATATTAGAAAATAAGATCTAAAATCAATAATACTTGTTTTTACCACAGGAAATAAGAACAGAACAAATTAAATCCAAAATAAACATAAGAAAAGCAATAATCAAAATTAGAGCACAAATCAGAAATAGAAAATAGGAAATCAACAGAGAAAAATTAGTCACACAAAAAGGTAGGTCTTCGAAAAGATCAATAACAATTGCTAAGCCTTAGCCAGACTAAGAAAAACAGAAGCCACAAATTACTAACATCAAAAATGAAAGGGGGCCAGGCATGGTGGCTCACATATGTAATCCTAGCACTTTGGGAGGCCAAGGCAGGTGGATCACTTGAGGTAAGGAGTTGAAAACTAGCCTGGCCAACATGGCAAAACCCTACCTCTACTAAAAATACAAAAATTAGCCAGGCATAGTGGCAGGCGCCTGTAATCCTAGCTCCTCAGGAGGCTGAGACAGGAGACTCGTTTGAACCCAGGAGGCAGAGGTTGCAGTGAGCTAAGATCACACCACTGCACTCCAACCTGGGTGACACAGCAAGACTCCATCTCAAAAAAAAAAAAAAAAAAACAAGAAGAGGGGACACAACTACAGTTCCCACAGACATTAAAAAGTTAATAAAGGAATATTATAAACAACTCTAGGCCCACAAATTTAATAAACAAAGTAAAAGAATCAACTCCTTAAAAAGCACAATCTGCCAAAACTCACAGAAGAAATAGGCAATCTGAATGTCTGTATCTTTGAAAGAAATTGGATCAATAATTAATAACCTTCCAAAACAGAAGTCATTAGGCCCATATTGTTGTGTTGGTTAATTCTGCTAAACATTTAAGGAAGAAACTATACCAATTCCTAAAGTAGAACATTTCCTGACCCATTCTATGCAGCCAGCATTATCCCAATACCAAAACCAAAGACATTACAAGAAAACTACAGGCCAACAGCTTTTACCAACATAAATGCAAAAATCCTCAGTAATATATTAGCAAATTGAATCCAACAATATATAGAAAGAATTATAAGTATAATCAAGTGGAATTTATCCTAGGTATGTGTATTAGTTCATTCTCTTGCTGCTACAAAGAACTGCCAGAGGCTGGGCACGGTGGCACACATCTGTAATCTCAGCACTTTGGGAGGCCCAGGCCGGTGGATCACCTGAGATCAGAGTTCAAGACCAGCCTTACTAATATGGTGAAAACCCATCTCTACTAAATACAAAAAATTAGCCAGGTGTGGTGACACATCCCTGTAATCCTAGCTACTTGGGAGGCTGAGGCAAGAGAATTGCTTGAACCCGGGAGGCAGAGGTTGCAGTGAGCTGAGATCGCATCATTCCACTCCAGCCTGGGGAACAAGAGTGCAACTCCATCTTTAAAAAAAAAAAAAAAAAAAAGAACTGCCAGAAAATGGGTGATTTATAACGGAAAGAGGTTTAATTGACTTATAGTTCAGCATGGCCAGTGAGGCCTCAGGAAACTTATAATCATGCCAGAAGGGGAAGCAAACATGTCCTTCTTCACATGGTGGCAGGGAGAAGAAAAATGAGTGACCAGTGAAGGGGAAGCCTCTTACGAAACCATCAGATCTCACGAGAACTAACTCACTATCACGAGGACAGGATGGGGAAAACCATCCCCATGATTCAGTTGTCTCCACCTGGCCCCTCCCACAACACATGGGGATTATAGAAACTACAATTCAAGACAAGATTTGGGTGGAAACACAGCCAAATCAGTATGCAACCCTGGGTTAACATTCAAAAATCAATTAATGTAATCCATTACAATAGCAGGCTAAAGAAAAAAATCAAAATCACACTGATACTGAAAAAGCATTAACAAAATCAAAAATCATTCATGATAAAAACTCAGCAGACTAGGAATAGAGGGGCAATTTCCTCACCTTGAAAAGAACATCTACTAAAAACCTACAGCTAACATTATATTAATGGTGAGGAACCCAAAGTTTTACCACTAAGATTAGAAAGAAGGCAAGGATGTCTACTCTCACCACTGCTTTTCAGCATCATACTGTAAGTTCTAGCTAATGTAATAAAACAAGAAAAGGAAATAAAAGGTATAAAGATTAGACAGGAAGAAATATATCAAATTCTCTCTCTTCATAGATGACATAATAGTCTATGTAGAAAATCTGAAATAATCACAAAAAAACTCCCGGAACTAAAAAGTGATATAGCAAAGTGGCAGGATACAAAGTTAATTTCCAACATCAATTGCTTTCCTATAAACCAGCAATAAAGAGGTAGATTTTGAAATATAAAACATTACCATTTACATTATCACTCCTAAAAATGAAATACTTAGCTGTGACTCTTACAACACATGTACAAGATCTATATGAAGTAAACTACAAAACTTTGATGAAAGATGACAACTAAATGGAGAGATATTCTGTGTTCATAAATAGGAAGAATCAACATTGTCAAGATGTTCAGTTCTCCACAACTTGATCTACAAATTCAACACAATCTCAACCAATCCCATGAAGTTATTTTGTAGATATTGACAAACTGATTCTGAAGTTTATATGGAAAGGGCCAGGCATGGTGGCTCATGCCTGTAATCCCAACACTTTGAGAGGCCAAGGTGGGAAGATTGCTTGAGCTCAGGAGTTTAAGACCAGCCTGGGTAACATAGTGAGATCCCATCTCTACAAAAAAAAATTAAAATTAGCTGGGCATAGTGGCGTGTGCCTATAGACCCAGCTACTCGAGAGGCTGGGGTGGGAGGATCGCTTGAACCCATGAATTCAAGGCTTCACTGAGCTGTGATGGCACCACTATACTCCAGCCTGGGAGACAGGTTGAGAAACCATCTCAAAAAAATAATAAAAACTAAAAACTAGGTTTATATGGAAAGGCAGAGGTCTCAGAATGGCCAACTCAATGTTAAAGAAGAACGAAGTTGGAGGACTGACTCTACCTGACTTCAAGATTTATTATAAAGCTACATAATCAAGGCAGTGTGGTATTGGCAAAAGAACACTAAATAGGCCAATGGAACGGAATAGAAAGCTCAGAAATAGACCTACATAAATATAGTCAACTGATACTCAACAAAGGAGTAAAAGTAATACAACAGAGAAAAGACAATCTTTTCAACAAAGACTGTAGAATGGTCAACAATCTTTGTAGACATCTACATGCAAAGAAATAAACCTAGACACAGATCTTACACCCTTCATAAAAAATTAACTCAAAATAGATAATAGACCTAAATTTAAAATGCAAAACTATAAAATTCCTAGAAGATAACTACACGACCTTGGGCAGAACAATGACTTTTTAGCTACAACATCAAAGGCACTATCCATGAAGGAAATAACTGATAAAACTGGACTTCATTAAAATAAAACACTTGTGCTCTATGAAAGACAATGCCAATGGAGTAAGACAAGTCACAGACTGGGAAAAAATACTTCCAAGAGACTTGAAAAAGGACTGTCATTCAAAACATACAAAGAACTCATAACTCAACAATAAGAAAATGAGCCCCAAAACACAAACAGAACCTCGCCAAAGAAGATAAACAGATGGCAAGTATGTGAAAAGATGTTCAACATCATATCATTAGGGAATCAAAAATAAAACAAGATACCACTACAGATCTACAAGAGTGACCAAACTCCAAAACAGTACCACCACCAAATGCTGAAGTGGGTGAGAAACAATGGGTACTTTCATTGCTGGTGGGAATACAAAATGGCACATACCCACTTTCAAATACCATTTGGCCATTTCTTATAAAATTGAATATATTCTTACCATGCAATCCTACAACGCTCTCCTTGATATTTACCCAAAGAAGTTGAAAACTTAGTCTACACAAAAACCTGCACATGGATGTTTATAGCTTTATTCATAATTGCCAAAACCTTGGAACAATCAAAACATCCTCCACTAGGTTTGTGGGTAAACTGTTTTACATCAGATGATGGAATATTATTCAGCACTAAAAATATATGAGCAATCAAGCCATGAAAAGATATGGAGGAAACTTAAATATGTATTACTAAGTGAAAAGTGAATGAAGCCAATATGAAAAAGCTACATACTGTATGATTCCAAGCATGTGACATTCTAAAAAATGCAAAACTATGAATATAGTAAAATGATTACTTGGCAGCGATGATGGGGATGAACAGGCAGAACAGGGGATTTTTAGGGCAGTAAAAACAATGGCAGATAAATATCATAAGTTTGTCTAAACCCACAGAATGTATAACACCAAGAATGAACCCTAATGTAAAACATGGACTTTGGGTAATATGCTCATGTAGGTTCATTAATTGCGACAAATGTACCAAGTACAGAGGGAAATGCCGATAGTAGGGATGGCTCCAGAGGGCAAAGGAGGAACGGTGAGTATATGAAGGACCAGTGAGTATATGAGATGTTTTACCTTCTGCTCAATTTTGCTATGAACCTAAAACTGCTCTTCTAAAAAAATAAAGATGTTTTAAAGTTTATGAATTAAAATAAGACATAAAATTGGTAAAATACAAGTTAGGTCTGTAGTTTAGTTAAGAGTAGTACACCAAAGTTAATTGTTTTCATAAAATATTACTGTTTTTTTTTTTTTTGAGACGGAGTCTGGCTCTGTCGCCCAGGCTGGAGTGCAGTGGCCGGATCTCAGCTCACTGCAAGCTCCGCCTCAGCCATTCTCCTGCCTCAGCCTCCCGAGTAGCTGGGACTACAGGCGCCCGCCACCTCGCCCGGCTATTTTTTTTTTTTGTATTTTTTAGTAGAGACGGGGTTTCACCGTGTTAGCCAGGATGATCTCGATCTCCTAACCTAGTGATCCGCCCGTCTCGGCCTCCCAGAGTGCTGGGATTACAGGCTTGAGCCACCACGCCCGGCCTTAAAATATTATTGTTAAATAAAGTGTTATCTTTGGGAAATAACTGAGTGACAGGTAAACAGGAACTCTGTAATAGTCTTACAACTTTTTATGAGTCTAAAGCTATTTCAAAAAAAGCTTTTACTGCAGAGCACAGTGGCTCATGCCTGTAATCCCAGCACTTTGGGAGGCCGAGGCAGGATGATCACTTGAGCCCAGGAGTTTGAGACCAGACTGGACAACAATACCCCATCTATACAAAAACTAATTTTAAAAAATTAGCCATCATGGTGGTGAAAGCCCTGTAGTCCCAGGTACATAAGGAGCTGAGGCAGTACTGCTTGAGCCCAGGAGTCTAAGATTACAGTAAACTATAATCGCACCACTATACTCCGGCCTAGGCAACAGAACAAGACCCTGTCTCTTAAAAAAAAAAAAAAAAAAAAAAAAGATGTAAGTCAAATGAAAAATGAAGGCGGCTATTATTTACCAGAATTTATATACACCTTAATGTTGCAATGTATCTAGCATTTTTCTAAGGTAATAACATCTATATCTCTATTTTAGAAACATTTTACAACTCTGTTCTTTAAAATACGACAGACGTAAGTTCTCGGTGGTTCAGTATAAAGTTTTAGGCATAGCAGAAGAGAAAATTCTGGATGAGAAAAATAAGTCTTGTATTATTAATTACCTTTCTAGGAGAGCAAACTATAAGGAACAATATATAAATTCTAATGGAAGACGTGATATAGGTAATAGATCCAAGAGATAATCCAGACCACCATTAGGCTCAATTCTCTTATGACTACCACACTGAGACAATTTTTGAGTCATGACAAATAAATAATAAATTTTTATTAGCATCTTTTCAATTTTACAAATTTTAAGTCATTATACATTTTTAAAGGTTACTAAAAATTACTGAAATATGTCTCCACTTAAAATAGAATCAAAGTAATTTATATAATTTTCACCTTTAATATTCATAATTTTTTATTTAAAAGTAGAATAAATTTTAACTCTAAAAAGATTGTTACATCTTTTTAGAATTGAAATTACATTTCAATGAGTGTAGCTCCGCTGTAGTTCATAAGGTTTATAGTTAAGAAATATTTAATTAAGTAAACGAATTCATTTATACCAAACCAAAACAAACCAAAAAAAATGTGTATGTATAATGAGACAGTTTATGTATGGTAATTACAGATTTGAAATTAAGTCCCCTTTGCAAAGATCAGTGCATCTGGACTGGTTAATCCATTAAATTATCATCTTCGAATAAGAAACCAAAAACAAAAATGACACTTTGGAAAGAAAAATAATAGTTTCAAAATGAAAGTTACTCTTCCCCTTATTTTTTTTTTTTTTTTTTTTTTTTTTTTTTTTTTTTTTGAGACGGAGTCTCGCTTTGTCGCCCAGGCTGGAGTGCAGTGGCCGGATCTCAGCTCACTGCAAGCTCCGCCTCCCGGGTTTACGCCATTCTCCTGCCTCAGCCTCCCGAGTAGCTGGGACTACAGGCGCCGCCACCTCGCCCGGCTAGTTTTTTGTATTTTTAGTAGAGACGGGGTTTCACCATATTAGCCAGGATGGTCTCGATCTCCTGACCTCGTGATCCGCCCGTCTCGGCCTCCCAAAGTGCTGGGATTACAGGCTTGAGCCACCGCGCCCGGCCCTTCCCCTTATTTTAAAATACATAAAATTTTCTAAAATGCAAAATGGAAAGGTTTAATACACAGGAAAAACATTGCATACCTTAACTAAACAAACTAGAAAGAAAATATATTTATATACAGAACTAAGATGAATCCATGCATTATTTTTACAAATATTCACATAGATGGTTTAGAGATAAGTAGTTAAGTGTGTCTCATTAACTAATGGATGCTTTCTAGCCTCTGTCTTCATTAATTTTATTTTCTATTCAACAAAAAATAACGCTTTCAGGATATATTACATATAGAGCAATATCATTTTTATCAGTAATTTGTCTGAAAAAGAGAAAAACTTAAAGCAGAAGCCTACAAAGCAAAGCAAAGTACAAAGCAAAGAGTAATCACAATGTTTGCAAAATAGAAATGTGTGACTTTAACTTTATAGCAGGCTGCCTAATTAATCCAGACAGTAGAGAAAGCAGACTGAGGCAGGAAGTAAGAGGTAGGACTAAACTGTTAAGAAGATAATCATTTAAAATAAAACTTTAGAATCCTTATTCTAGGAATTCCTTTAATTCTACTTTGCAACTTTTAATAGGTATACTAATTTACACAGGACACACTACCATTTACTATGTAACATTAAAGCTTTCAGTTAAGAAACTGGTCACCAATGAGGTGAGAGGCACCAGGGGAAAAAGCCAACCTGCTGAGGAAGACAAAAGAGGGGAAAGACGGAAGCTGGATCTTTTCTAATGTAGTTTAGCCACTATACTGATTCTGGAACCATCTACCTCTACACTTCCTGCTATGAGAAATAATGTCTTTGTCTTTAAATGTCTTTTTTAAAAAAAAAGAAAAGAAGAAAAGAAAAGAAAACTGGTCAAAAAGTTTCACATAAGATTCGTTTAAAAATCTTTTCTTTTTCCTTAGAACAAAAATGGTTAAAAACTTGGGTTTTCTAAAGAAACTTGTATTAATATGAAGCTACGAAGATACACAAAGCTGAAGTATCTGAAACCATTTGGCTGCCTGTAGTCTCCAGCAAGATCACAAAGTACTCAAAAATTCTTTGACCTGAGGAAAGGAAGAAAAAAAAAATCAGTATAATTCCTTGACTAATTTGAGGTATCTGATATTCCTCTTCATTTAAAAATATATAATAGTTGAAGACCCCAGCTGTATAAGTAACTATCACAATGCCATTGCATTTACTTTCCAAATAAATATTGTTAAGGCCGGTCCCAGTGGCTCATGCCTGTAATCCCAGTGCTTTGGGAAGCCGAGGTGGGTGGATCACTTAAGGTCAGGAGTTTCAGACCAGACTGGCCAACATGGTGAAACCCCCCATCTCTACTAAAAACACAAAGATTAGCTAGGCATGGAGGCGTGCACTTGATATCCCACCTACTTGGGAGTCTGAGGCAGAATTGGTTGAACCTGGGAGAAGGAGATGGCAGTGAGCCAAGATTGTGCCACTGTACTCCAGCCCAGGTGACACAGCAAGACTGTCTCGAAAAAAAAAAAAAAAAAAGAAAGAAAGAAATATTGTTAAATACTTCAGTAGTAAAAGATGAATGACCTAAAAGGTCATTTTAGGAGTTATTTATTGCTCTGTCGCCCAGGCTGAGTACAGTGATGCAATCAAAGCTCACTGCAGCCTTGAACTCCTGGCTAGGTGCACACCATCATGTCTGGCTAGTTTTTGTTTGTTTTTTTATAGAGATGAGGTCTCATTATGTTGCCCAGGCTGGTCAGGAACTCCTGGGCTCAAGCAGTCTTCCCACCTCAGCCTCCCACAGTGCTGGGATTACAGGTGTGAGCCACTGCATCTATCAATTTTAGATACAGTTCTAAAATAGCTGTAACACCAATTTTATAATCTCTTTATTTAATATCATAGACCATTGACATATGCAGCTTTAACACTGATAACATTAATAAGCACAATAGTTCAAGCAACTCTGAAGATCAAACATGTAGTAGATTTGTCATGTTTCTGAAGCACATATGTGAATCATACCCTGCAATGTCAGTGTGTGGGGAAAATCATATAAGGAGTCAATGAACCTAGCCAATTGACCATAATGTAAGAATATGCTTGTTCTCCACATATTCTAGGCTACTCAGTAATTCTCAAGAGACAAAGATTATTGCCTTGTAAAAATACCTTAAAAAGAAAGTCAACTGCTAACATTATTAATAAAAGTAAATATAATAACGTGAAATGATTCTTAGTCAAAACAAAGAAGTGTTAGATAAAATTAAAAAGTGATTTACAAAGTCAGTTAAATTGATGGTTGGCTGTTAATACTTAATGCTGACTTAATTTCATTTAATAGTATTATAAGTTAATTTATCCTATATTTTTAACATCATTAATAGTATGAAGAGGTCACTGGAATTTTCCAGATAAGCTTTAGTTCATATCATGGGAAAAACAACTACATGTATACGCTATGGTAGTTACATAAAAAGTCAAGATTTTCAAAATCCTTATTATATTCCTTATGAATGTCAAGTCTCTATTAAACAGTAGACATTATGTCACAAAAGAAAGGAAAAATCAAATTTCTCTCAAAACTAAACCAAACAAATTGTGGTTTCTTCTTTATAGCTTAATCACTGAGTTATCAACATGGGTATAGGGATATTTGTTATACAAATTCCCTTACTATTCTCTCTCAAATCTTCATCAATAAATTCTCGCTCAGTCCCTTTATCAAGGGGCACCACTCACTTAACAGAATATGGTCAACTCCCAGTGATTTGAGCGATAAATGCACTGTGATTAAGACAATGACTCAATGATTAAGCAATGTCAATTAATCCTTGACATGATCCCAAATGAAACTGAAAACTAAAACCCTCAATCTCAAGACTTTAGCCAACGTAAAAATGGATGAGATCCATATCCTACAACTTTAAATATCCTCCATATTGAATTTAGTTGAAAAAGATAAATTTAACTTCACAAGCAGTTTATTATTAAAGTATCTAAAGATTGGTGGTGTAAGGAAGAGAGGAAGAAATGGGGACAAAGCAGAGAAAAAGGGGGTGAGAAAGAACTTTTGTTATTATGATTATCCCTATCGTACAGATAGAGGCACTGAAGGATTAAAAAACAATCCTTGTTTTATTTTTATTTATTTAACTTTTTTCTAAAACAGCTGTCAGATTCTGAGATTCCGAAGGATCCTTATTTTAACTCAGGCCACAAAGCTAGAATTTAGTCAGGACTGGAATCTAAACAGTCCAAAATCTTCTAAAGCTCTTAACTGTTTCTTAACATAACTTTATGGAATCTTTTCTGTTAGAAAATTGTTTTCTCACAAGTCAGTACACTTTTTTAGAAAAAACAAATATTTGTTTGTAGTCTGTCTAAATCTACCTTTTCAACCAGACTTTCATGTTTGTCTTTAAAGTCTTCATTAACATCCAGTATTAAGATAGGCACCTCTTGAAGATAATCGAAGTCGGTTCTGTTTAAAAAGAGAGATTAATAAAATAATCAGAAATGTAAAAAAAAGAGAGAGAAACATTAAAAATTCATTCGTATGTCCTTGGAAAATCAAAATGTTGTCAATCATTTACACTAAAGTTACTTTGCAATACTTCATCTGGCAGCCCCTTCTTTCTCATTTAGATTTACCACATGGAGCCAAAAAACTCGGGTACAAATATATAAAGCTGGGTACTGTAACATATGATTCTCTTCAAAATTGAAAAACAGATAATAAAGGAGGAATTTCTGCATTTTAAAGATGAGAAAACTAAAGTTCAGAATTGTCATTCTGAAGCTCAGAGGCTATCCAAGGTCACACCAATAAGACGGGACTTGAGCCAAGATCTCACTAATAACAAAGTCTATCCTCTCAACAACCATGCTATACAATATCCCAAGTCAAAATTCTTTCTGAAAGAGTAACTAAATAATGTACAGATATATTTCCTACTTTATCACTTAAAGTGAAATTTCATATATTATACTAACAATACCACCAAGGGATACTAGTTATAAAAACTTTAAGGAAATAGGATCTCATTGCAATCAACAGAATCAAAATCTATACCTAGTTTTGAAAGATACCAATAAGCAAAATGACTGAAAATTTTACATGTTGCTAGTCATATCTTCCAAATTTTAGATTAAAATTTAACAAAGGTATTTAAAATGAATAGCAAATAAAAATAAAGAAGTCTTACTTCAGTGTCCTATGCAGGAGCCAGCTTTCATGTTTATAATGAAGCTTCTCTAAATATTCAAGAGGAATGCCTTGCTCTTCATTTCTTCCCCGTAAATATATTCGATGTAAGCATTTCTAAAAGCAAGTAATAAGAGATGGAAGAAAAAGGCAGTGAACAATTATTCTTGTCTGCTGCCATCAAAATTTTCTTTTCTGTGTCTCTCTACTCATGCTAGCCAAAATCTCTACTTATTACTTCTTAAAAGTTGAAATAATTCATTTTTCCCTCCATGAGCTTTTCAGCCACTTGGTGGCTCTAAGCCAAGTGGTACTTTCAAAATTAAGTTAAAATAAGTCTATAAATTTTTGGTATCCACACATGAAATACACTGAGTTTGATAAAAAAGAGAAAAAAACTAAACATCTACTTAAAATGTTCAGAGACAACAGCTAAAAGGTATGCCAATCTATAAACATAATCTTACTTTGCTGTTAACCAAACTTGACTATAAAATATCTATGTTCAGTTCACATAAAACCACTAAAGGCAATGGTTCTTAATGTGATGAAAACTCTATACCAGCACAACCAAAACAACTTTGGAATGTTTTATGCCTGTCCTATATCTGCATTATCAAATAAGATAGCCACTAGCTACCTGTGTTTTTTAAGCACTTGAAATACGGCTAGTGTGATGACCAAGGAACTAAATTTCTAAATTTTAATAACCCTAAATTTAAATAGCCACATTGGACAGTGCAGCTCTAGATTATGTTCCCCCAAAAGCACACATACATAAAAAATTTTGTATAATTTGTGGGGGCTTATAGACCCTGAGAAACTCTTCATGCATTCCAAGAAATAAAAGCCTCCAACCTAAATGACATGCATAAGACCATCGCAGCATACAAACTGTGTTTCAAACTCTAAATTCTCTTTTCAACAATTAATCCTTTCATCCAAAGATATCAGAAACAATACTGATGAAATTATCAGTATTAAAATGAAATTATTAGTATTCTTTGTTTTTTGGTGTTTGTACTATTTTCATAACTTTAAGAAATCTTTTCAAAAATAAAAGAATTTCAAAATTATTATAATTGCTAAATTCTAGCTTAATAGTGACTATACATGTTTCAAGCAAAATGAAATTATTAGTATTCCTTATGCTCTTTTTCACATTTTTATTTACTATTTTTGTGATTAAGAACAAAAAAAAATTCAAAAATAAAAGTGAATTTCAAAATTAACTTATGAAATTGCTAAAGAATTGCTAAATCCTCGCTTACTTAATGAAGAACAAAATCTTTACTTGATGGAGAACAAAATCATCCGTTGGAATCAGAAACCTAATTTCTTTGAAAACCCAGCTTTGATAACAACACAGTATTCTAATTTTAGGCCAGAAGTTATGACATTTACATTCATCAGTGCCTACCCTGTGACTTAAGGAAAAAATGAGAATTAAAAAACAGAAACAATAGAAATGCAAGCACCAAAACCAGCAGGCTTCTGATTAAATGTAAGATCTTAATATTTAGGTTAGTTTTATGAAAGGCATATATTTGGTCTTCCTGTATTCATTATATAACATCATATGTAAATAGAATAGCTATGTTATAACCTATCACAAAAAGCACCTTTTCAAGTGAGCTCCCTTAATGGAAAATGGCAAGGGTCCTCTAAGTCTTTTCCCAACTATAGTTGCCATTATCCACTCATTTCCAAGGCACAAACAACCATAATAAAAGATTTCTTGAAATGGACCTCCATCAGCATCGCCATTCATTCAATAAATATTTACTGAGCTCCTACTATATGCTCCAACAGTGCCTACCACTGGGTGTTCTAGGCACTGGAAATTCAACAGTAATCAAAATACCCAAGGTCCCGCCTCAGGAAGCCTATATTCTAGGAGTTGCTTGACCACATTCATTACTTTAACTGTGATGAATGAGAAGAGTCTGCAAATGTTGGGAAGAAATAATGAGGAAAATAAAAAAGGATTGAGGAAGCGCAAAGAGCCTAAAAAAGCAACTTGCCCAGGCTGGGATTCTAATTTGCTGAGAAAAAAGAATGCTCCTATCTACACAGTTACAAGTTTCTAATTTAGAGGTGGGGAGTGGGAGGTTGGGAGACTGGAGTTAAACTAAATTGCCCTGATTACATACCACTAAAAAGAGTTCTAAATATTTCTTTAAATTTTCAATGCAATACATTTTTATTGGGTTTTACCTCTGGAGTGGCTCGAAGATAAATGATTCCATCCAATTCAAGGCTTTGGCCAAATTGGTTATTCATCCAGTCATGCCAGTCTTGATAAATTGTCCACTCAGTTTCATTCATGCATTCAGATTCATACAAATTAGATGCAAAAATATACCTAAAAGAGAGTCTTCATCAACACATGTATCATTTCAAAAAAAACCAAACAAACAAAGAAATAAAAAAGAAAACATGAACACGAAACATTCTCCTAAATCCAGTGGCACATAGTGCCATGGAAAGCAGAAAAAGACAGGAGTCTTTCCATCATGTTTTTGGCCAATGGTTCTCAAAATATGGAGTGAGGACCCCATGAGTCCCCAAGATATTCTAAGGGGTTCTGTGAGAGGCCAGATTACTTCATATACCAATATACTTCAAACAAACAAACATATCATAACAGATTAAATACAGAAGCATAAATAAAAATCCAGCTCTTTTAATAAGTGAGGCATTAAAGATATCTGCAAAAATGTAAAGCAATGATACTTTTCTAGCTAGTTTTTATTTTAGAAAATATAACTTTTTGTGAAGTGTATTTATATTAATATGTAATGAATTTATTATTGCTAGTTTTAAATCATTTTTGTGCATCTCAATTTCTAGTAACGCAAGTATCAATAGGACAAGTTCTTTGGATGCCTCGATAGTTATTAAGAACTGAAAAGAGGCCGGGCGCGGTGGCTCAAGCCTGTAATCCCAGCACTTTGGGAGGCCGAGACGGGCAGATCACGAGGTCAGGAGATCGAGACCATCCTGGCTAACACGGTGAAACCTCGTCTCTACCAAAAAATACAAAAAACTAGCCGGGCGAGGTGGCGGGCGCCTGTAGTCCCAGCTACTCGGGAGGCTGAGGCAGGAGAATGGCGTAAACCCGGGAGGCGGAGCTTGCAGTGAGCCGAGATCGCGCCACTGCACTCCAGCCTGGGTGACAGAGCCAGACTCCAACTCAAAAAAAAAAAAAAAAAAAAAAAACTGAAAAGGGTCCCGAGATCAAAAAGTCTGAGAACCTCTGTTCTGAGCTAACTTTGGAGGTCAAAAGAATCCTAGCATAAGTAGGGCAATTCTAAGGCCCCTTAGAGACTTTTATCTACTTGTTCCAGGTAAGAGTCTAGGATATAGATCCAGATTTAATCAGAGCAGATGAGAATTTTAAAAGGGTTAGAGGGAAAAACAACTTCTCTGCAAATTTAAATGAGATGGGCACCACCATATTCCCAACAGTTTCTATGGAAGCTGGTGATTAATAAATGTAATAACTTCCCTAATGCCATTAGTACCAGACTGCTGAGGGATTTAAATATCATTTTCCATCTTAAATCCCCAACTCAGCCATTCATATTACTAATTCCCAGGAAACATTAAAAAAAAAAAAAAAAAAAAAAAGAAAGAAAGAAAAGAAAAACAAAAAGTCCAGTTCTAAGATAAAAACTTCAAATGGCCACGTATAAGCCATTTATACATACCTGTCACTATACACAGATCGTTCAAAAAGTAATACAGGTTTCTCTGCATCTTTGAGCTTGCCATTGAGAGAGGCAAGCTGAGCTCTTATTCGACTGAGACAGGCATATGTTTGGAAGGTAAAAGACCATCGTTCAGGTTTCTCATACATCATCTGAAGAACATTCCCACCATTTTTCTGAGACGTTGTAAGTTCCTATTTTGAATGTGCAAAAAGAAAAGCAAAATTAATTATAGGGCTATTTTAATTTTTTAAGGCTAAAAAAGAAAAGTCAGATAAATAAATGCAATCATGATTAGCAAAACCAAGATGATTAAGTTCCCTTTCTCATACTCTTTCCAAATATATTTTTCAGATTGTCTGAGGTCTGGAAAAATCCTTAGATCTTTCTCACAAGAGGTTACAAACTAATAACCTATGGAAGAAATCCTTGTTTGGTCCAAAAGGCCTTTTTAAAACTTTGACTTAGTTTGTCAATATTATTGTCAGTATTTAAAAGCTAAATAATTTCACATAAAATATTTGGATTTACATCTTCTTTTTCTTTTTTTTTTTTTTTTTGAGAGGGAGTCTTGCTCTGTCTCCCAGGCTGGAGTGCAGTGGCACGATCTCAGCTCACTGCAACCTCCACCTACTGGGTTCAAGCAATTCTCCTGCCTCAGTCTCCCGAGCAGCTGGGACTACAGGCGCATGCCACTATGCCCGACTAATTTTTTGTATTTTTAGTAGAGATGGGGTTTCACCGTGTTGGCAAAGATGGTCTTGATCTCCTGACCTCATGATCGGCCCGCCTTGGCCTCCCAAAGTGCTGGGATTACATCTTCTTTTTAAAAATGAAAAAAACCAAGCAGTACTGTGCCCATATTCCCTCTTGGCAAAAATCAGCTAGAGTCAAGTCACAGATGCCTCCTTTAGATGGGATATATGCTCTCCAGCTTATTAACCCCCACCATTCCCAGACGATTTTCATAACAGGCCTGATACATTCATTTGGCTGTCTGGTACCTTTAGGCATTTGTATTTGTAACCCTCCAATCTTCTAATACAACAGAATAGTTCCTCCCCCAGATTTTGTAATTCAATACTCTTATTGTTAGAACCACATTTTCCATGTTGAGGAAATATACAAATATAAATTTTAAAATGAAGTAAAAACTCTTATCATCTTTTATCTGAGTTAGAACTAGCATCTGGAAACATGAATTATTTTTCTCTTTCTATAAAGTTTTCCTAGTTCTGTCCACCAAAACGCCTATAAACAATGAGAACCTTGTAGGAATATACAAAAATATCACCCAGATTATAATCTCTAAATACCATTTCCCACTGAAAGGAATTAGAATTCTGATTCTAAATCTGGGGAAGAAAATATACAAGATGAGCTTCATCTTGCATATTTTAGGAAACTATTACAGACCACTGGGATTGTGCCAAGGACAAAAGAGCCAACATAAATAAAGCTGCCACTGGTCAAACAAAGAATTTGAACATCGAAAATGAATGGGAGGCAAAAATCCATGAGTTTATAATACTAAAAACAACAACAACAAACCTCTAGTCATGTTTTGAGGCTCCTAAGGCACAAATTATTCTGGGAATGTGTAGGTGAAAAGAAAAAAAAGTCCCATTTTATTTTGGCCTTTCCTGTATAAATACTTTCAGGGTAATAAAGTGGTATATGAAGAAGAGGTCTTCATTCCTGAAGAATCTCAGCCAATAAATCTAGAAGGCTGGAGAAGGAGTATCACCTTTTACAACACCTACTAATATACTGCAATGAGGCAACAATTAGCAATAGATGCTATTATTAAAGTTAATTGGGAATTTTATAACAGATGAATCAAGCTGACAAAACCTAAACTGTTTGATTTTAACATCACAAAACACATCTTTTTGATTTAAAGAAATACACATCACCAACTAGGAATCTTGCCAAAAAAGAATTGAAAGTAAATCTAATCAAGTCTGTCTCTACTTGTAAATTTACTGGAAATACAGAGAACTGAAAAACATGTTAAATTTTACCAGAGATACACTCAGCCAAAACCAGAATGAGGAAAATTATGTAGAACAAATGACCCTGTTTCTTCAACAAATAAATTATAAAGGAAGAAAAGGAAGAGACAACCAATAGATTAAAATTTAAAAGCATATCAAGGCTGGGCCCGGTGGTTCACGCCTGTAATCCCAACACTTTGGGAGGCCGAGGCAGGCAGATCACCTGAGGTCAGGAGTTCAAGACCAGCTTGGCCAACATGGTGAAACCCTGTCTCTACCAAAATTATAAAAAATTAGCCAGGCATGGTGGCACGCACCTGTAATCCTAGCTACTTGGGAGGCTAAGGCAGGAGAATCACTTGAACTGGGGAGGCAGAGGTTGCAGTGAGCTGAAATCGTGCACTGCACTCCCGCCTGGGTAACAGAGCAAGACTCCATCTCAGAAAAATAAATAAACAAAAATAAAAAATAAATAAAGGGCATATCAACCACCAAATGTAACGTGTGTGAACCTTGTTTGGTTCTTAATTTCAAAAAATTATGAAAATATTATTTTCAATGGGGAAATATGAACACAGACCAGATAAGATGATAAAAAGAATTATTAATCTTTTAGATGATATTTTTTAAAAGACTATATTTCCAGAGTTCTCTTTGAGTCTTTGTTTTCTCCAGATGAAGTAATATATTCTCTAAGATAGAGGTTCTTCAAAATATAGTAGGAAAAGCTCCAGGAGTCTCTGGATTTTTTCAGGAGGCTAAAATTCTGGAGATCTGCTCATAATAACCTAAATATGCTTTTAACATTACTGAGCTGTACCCTTAAAAACGGTTCAGATGATAAATTTTATATTTTTGCCACAATAAAAAAATTAATCACTAAAAAAGACCACATACCTCATTTTATTTGAATTTCTCAATAAATATAATCTCTCTTGCCCAAAGCAATTTCAAAGTTTACTATATTAAAATAACTCAGAGAACCAATCTTGATTCATCACCTAACCAAAAAAATAATAAACTAGTTCTAAAAATACAAACATGTAAATTCAAACTGAATCAAAAATCTGAAATAGAATTTTCAGCTATGAAGATGTTATTGTCTCTTAGTTTAATAGTGTAACAGATTAGAAAATTAACAGTAAGCCAGGGTATCATTATCTGGTTCTTCAGGATAATTTATGAGTCATATAAAACATTTTCTTTTGATCCTATGATGAAATTTGAGACAAATTGCTAGGGTTTTTTGTATGCAAGTATAAATGTTAAGAATAAAATACATATTAAAAATTTATCCAGCCAGGTGAGACAGCTCAGGCCTATAATCCCAGCACTTTGGGAGTCCGAAGCAGGCGGATCACTGAAGCTCAGGAGTTCCAGACCAGCGTGGGCAACATGGCAAAACCCTGTCTCTACAAAAAATTAGCCAGGTATGGTGGCGTGCACCTGTAATCCCAGCTACTCCAGAGGTTGAGGTGGGAGAATTGCTTATGCCTGGGAGGTGGAGGTTGCAGTGAGCCAAGACTGTGCCACTGCACTCCAGCCTGGGTAACAGAGCAAGAATCTTGTCTCAAAAAAAAAAAAAAAAAAGAAAGAAAGAAAAAAAAAAATCTGAAAACTACTGTGCATCATCTTTACCAAACTGAATGTTTATTTTATCAAGTTTTTCCCTCTGCAAACTATCCAGAAAAAAATATGAATGTGTCAGAGTGAAACTACACTGAATACAAATTGGTAGAACACTGTTAGATAGAAAGCAGTTTAGCTACATTTGTGGGAAAAAAAAATCTGTACCTTTTGGCCCAATTAATTCCACTTTTGAAAATTTACTTTAAAGAAATAATCTAAGCCAGGCACAATGGCTTACGCCTGTAATCCCAGCATTTTGGGAGGCCGAGGAGGGTGGATCACAAGGTCAGGAGATGAAGACCATCCCGGCTAACACAGTGAAACACAGTGAAATTTTAGTCTCTACTAAAAATACGAAAGAAAAATTAGCGGGGCGTGGTGCGGGCGCCTGTAGTCCCAGCTACTCAGGAGGCTGAGGCAGGAGAATGGTGTGAACCTGGGAGGCAGAGCTTGCAGTGAGTCCAGATGGCTGCACTCCAGCCTGGGTGACAGAGCGAGACTCCATCTCAAAAAACAAACAAAAAAAAAGATATAATCTAGAATACAGATTTAACCACAAAGGTATTTATCACAGAGCTAAGCGAATAGGTTATCATTTCACTATTATTAGGCATTTATATTAATAATAGTACATGCATACAATAAATTAGGCTGCCGTTAAAAATCATTTACAGTAAATTTTTAATGATAATTTTAATTGCCCTAACATATAAATATTATGGGGGACGGGGAAGAAACAAAATACAAAACTGTATATACTGTTTTATCAAGTAAGATCTATGGTTATCTCTGGATAATAAGGTTATAGGTAAGTTTTATTCCTGTCTTTTGATAATTTCTAATATTTCCTTAACTTCAAACAGTAAACAAGTATTACTTTATAATATTTTTAAAATTATGTATCACCTCCGCCAAAATGTAATATATTACATTATTATTTCAACTATGTAAAAGATACATACAGAGTGGTAGGATTATGGATAATTTTTATTCTGTCTCTATAATACATATCCATTGTCACTTTATGAAAGAATATTTGTTTTATAGGAAGTACAGATTATTGCCAAGGTAAGTGAAAAACAGAAATATCAAGGTCAGCTATAAAATCATTTATCTTTTAATTCTAAGTCTAATCTTTGTAAACATTGCAAAAGAGTTGAATTAAGTTCAATTGTAAAAGATCAGAGTCTACCAAATAAGATAATTATAAAATAGCCAACAGGCCAGGAATGGTGACTCATACACCTAATTCCAGCACTTTGGGAGGCTGGGGCAGGCAGACTGCTTGATCCCAGGAGTTTGAGACAAGCCTGGGCAACATTGGCAAAATCCTATCTCTATAAAAAATACAAAAATTAGCCGGGCATGTCGGTGCGGGCCTATAGTCCCAGCTACTGAGGAGGTTGAGGTGGGAGGATCACTTGAGCCCAGGAGGCGGAGGCTGCAGTGAGCTGAGGTTCACCATTGTACTCTAGCCTGGACAACAAAGCAAGACTCAAAAAAATACAAGCCAACAAAAGTTATCACATCAATTCAAAAGGTACAAGTGGAAGTGCTTTATCAAGCACTCTTAACTAATTTTCAAGAACGACTTATTGGGCCAGAGCAGTGGCTCACACCTGTAATCCCAGCACTTTGGGAGGCCAAGATGGGTGGATCACTTGAGGTCAGGAGTTCAAGACCAGCCTGACCAACATGGTGAAACCCCATGTCTACTAAAATTACAAAAATTAGCCAGGCGTGGTGGCACACACCTGTAATCCCAGCTCCAGCTACTTGGGAGGCTGAGGCAAGAAAATCGCTTGAACCCAGGAGGCAGAGGTTGCAGTGAGCCAAGATCACACCACTGCACTTCAGCCTGAGCAACAGAACGAGACTCTGTCTCAAAAAAAAAAAAAAGAATGACTTATTAAAAGTAAAAAATATGCTGTTGTGTCATAAATAAGTATGGTTTACACCTTCTTTATCATAGTTTCTAGTTTTTCAGTGGCTTACCAGCGGTAAGAAGTGTTGGATAAAAGTAAAATAGTATTGGTAATGTATATGTTAATTAGCTTGGTTTAACCATTCCACAATGTAGACATATTTTAAAACATCATGTTGTATACCATAAATATAATTTTTATATTATATATAATTTACATATGAATATAAAATTAAATATAATTTTTATCTTATATATAATTTACATATGAATATAAAATTAAATATAATTTTTATCTGTAAATTTAAAAATATCTTTTTTAATTAAAAGTAAAATAGTACTTCACAATTAGTAACAGTGATCCTCCAAAAGAATTCAGCTCAATGAAAAAAAAAGAGACAGCTTCCTAGCAGTCTGCATATCTCAAAAATAAGCTAAAAGGAAACAATTAAATCAAAGCTTTGGGCCTAAATAATAACATAAATCACCATATAAAGTACATTATTATTATTTTAAAAAACATTCCATACCAAGATTGCTAATAATCTGAGTGGTATGTTTTAAAGATCATTCTTACCAAGAGTGATTTGGAGAAGGGAGAGATTACATAATCTTCTTTGGTGCTTTGCCTCTTACTATTTTGCCAAAATTAGTGGTACCTTATCAATTGTATAGCAACATTTTGGCCACTAGGTGGCAGGTTAAAAAAAAAAAAAAAAGCTGAACCAGCAAAAGCTAAGCATATGGATGCACAATAAGTTGCTAAAGGAAGAGATCAGAGGTACCAAAGGCCCAATTCTTCCAAATCTACAAATGCCAAGAAGTGTGATGAAATGAGAACATCCAAAGTAGGACTGACCTTGCCAAGGTCTGAAAACAGTCACTTCTCATCACTAAGAGCATTCTAAGAAAAACTGACATTTGAATAGTGGGTGGTTCATACTATAACCTCAAGGAATAGATCAAGGATGAATCTGGGGAAGGACTACTGGATGAAGAAATAAAATCTCACTTCTTGAGTTTAGTGGAAGAAAATATCCAAAGATACAGGGAAGCCACCCACCCAACCATCCTCATATTCTACCACTCTATCCCAGAAATACTATCCCCACAGTGTGAAACTGTTTACAGAAGCACAGAGAATTAACAATGTAGCAGTCCCCAATACACACAAAACAGCTGAGGCCACCTTCCAAGAATGTGCACCAGACTCCAACAAAGGTAATCAAATTGTAACATCATGAAGATATGACCAGATTACAATAAACTGTCTGATAAAAGAATATGTTAATAATAATAGGATCACCTGCATGCTAGTTATAAAGAATGGCCAGTTTGGCATTCTGACTCTAGTATATGGAAAGAAAACGCCCCATTCCATAAACATGGATATCAGATTCAGAAAGCCATTAAGTCTTAAAATGAAGACAAATGTATTAAAGCATCATAATCTGATGACATAGTCTGATTAACATGATTTAACTAATTCCTCTGGGCTCTGATTCCAAGCTCAACAGACAACCTTATTATAAATTGTCTTGTCTTGTATATGAAAGCAATGTTTTTCAACTTCTCTGCAATCTAACTAAAGGGTTCAATATACTCCCAACAATAACAGTAATTCACTAGGGTGATGACTTTTAACTAGGAGGCATCCCACATATTTGAACCTCCAAGGGATTGTTATTTTAAAAAGCACTCAAATCCCTGAGATTCTTTCTTGTGTGTGCAAATTGTGGAATACATGAGAAATTTTGTACATGTACATAATGTGCAGTAATCAAATCAAGATATTCAGGGTGTCCATCACCAGAGTACAATATATTTTTGCATTCTACTCTGCTGTAAAACACTGAATTATTTCTTCAAGCTTCCTGTATGTCTGTATACTTTAACTCACTCCTCTTCATCTTCCCCCTCCCCTCCACCTACCCTTCCCAGTTACTGTTATCTATTTTTCCACACTCTATCTCAAGTGTTCAAATTGTTTAGCTCCCAGAGATTCTTATGACTTCCTTCCACTGGTTGAGAATTATGAACCAAATAAAGAATAAACTGATCTAAATTCAATTACCTTAATGATTACATTTCTTTCTGCAAATTAAAATTTTTGGCATTTTGGTTTTATTTATCAGTTTCTGTGCCCTTGGTTAATGTGAGGCATGCTGAGAGTCAAATGACAAATGTGTCAGCAGACCTTAAATGGAGGTCACCTAGTCCAATACCCTGTTTAAGAATACCCTCTATTTTCCAACATTGGTTTAATCTGGTTAGTTTCTAATACCTGAGGATAACTGCACTGACAGCTGACCCCAGAAATAAAAGGAAAAAGAGTTGCTTTTAGAACTTAAGTCTCTCCTTTCAAAAGGTAAGCAAACTTGAGTAGGCACTTCAGCAAAAAGCTATATAAAAAATGCAGTGAGAGAAGACAGATGGCCCAGAGGAAAATGGGCAAAAGGACCCAAGTGGGCACTTCACAAAAATCAAAATGCCTAATAAACATATGAAAAGGAACACAGCCTCATTAGCAAGCGGGGAAATACAAATTAAACAAAAAAATAGTAACCACTCAGCAGAATGACAAAAATGAGAAAGCCAGACACTACTAAATGCTGGCAAAGACATGGATTAATGAGAGCTTGATTACACTGTGGGGAGAGAAAACTGGAAAGCCAGTTGGGAAAACAGGCATCATAACATTCCTAGTAATTTTACTTCTTATTCCTACAGAAACTTTTGCATGTATGCAAGTGAATTTACGTTCAGAGCAATGCTGTTTATATGAGTAACTAAACTGGAAATCATTCAAAAATCAATTAAAGGTATAAAATGAACAAACAGTGATATACGAATAAAATTAAATACTATAGGCCCCACACAGTGGCTCACGCCTGTAATCCCAACACTCTGGGAGGCCAAGATGGGCAGATCGCTTGAACCCAGGAGTTTGAAACCAGCCTGGGTAACATGGCAAAACCCCATCTCTATAAAAAATACAAAAATTAGCCAAGCGTGGTGGCACACAGGTGTGGTGGCCTATGGTGCTAGCTACTCTGGAGGCTGAGGAGGGAGGATCACCCGAGCCTGGGGAGGTCGAGGCTGCAGTGAACCATGGCTGTGCCACTGCACTTTACCTGGGCAACTGAGTGAAATCCTGTCTCAAAAAAACAGTATTTTTAAAAAACAAAATTCAATCCTATATAGCTGAAAATAAACAAGCTATAGCTGCATATAACAATACGGACAAATTTCATAAATGTATTAAGTAAAAGAAGCGAGAGAAAAAATACAAACAATGTAATTCCATTTATATAACTTCAAAAACAGACTAAACTAAATTATACTTAGAGGTATGTTCATGTATGTTCAAACAATTTTTAGGAAGCAGGAAAATTATTATCACAAAAGAATGGGATTGATTACCCCTAGCAGAGTAGTAACGCAGGAAAGAAGATATTGTGATTGGAGAAGACAAACAGGGATTTCTGGAACGATAATGTTGTATTTCTTGACCTGGATAATGGTTATAAAGATGTCAACTTTAAAACTGTTCTTCAAACTGTACATTAGCTATCACCCACTTTTCTACAGATACATCATAATGCCAAAAATGTTTTTAAAAAGAAGCAAATAAACAAATTTACCCACTTTAAAATTCTACTGTAGACTAACCTTGCCTTTCCCCAAAAATCAAATGTAAAACATCAATTTCTTAAGATAATGAGGTCTATATGGGAAGAAAGCCCCTTTAAGATTTAGTCCTGGATATCCTAAGGATTGTAACATCATGTACTAAGGATTGTAACATCATGTGTACTGAATTAGGCCCTAGGTCTAAAGTTAGCTATGCCTGGCAAACAGAAGGTGTATGAAAAAATATTTTTGATTATTCAAAACCATATATTGTCAAAGTCCATGGAATATCTTGCTAGTGATTCCTCTTTGCATATGTGATTTACATTTTAAATATTCAATTATTATACCCAGAATTCCTTATACCAACGGCTAAATTTTTTTTAAACTTTTTTTTCCATTTTCTGTCCTCCTCTGATCAAAGTAACTTGCTAGCATACATTTCCATTTTTAAGGTTTCTGCCTTACTGTTTTCAATTTCTTTTTTCTTTTAGACAGGGTCTTGCTGTCACCCAGGCTGGGGTACAGTGGCATGAGCATGGCTCACTACAGTCTCAATTTCTTGGGCTCAAGCAATCCTACAACCTCAGCCTTCCAAGTAGCTGTAACCCCAAGTGCAGGCTACCACACCTAGCTAATTTTTAAATTTTTTGTAGAGATGGGGTCGCCCTATGCTGCTCAGGCTGGTCTCCAACTCCTGGGCTCAAGCGATCCTCCGGCCTCAGTCTCCCAAAGTGCTGGGATTGGCTGCTCTGCCAATGGAGCAGCCATTCTTTATTGCTTTACCTTCCTAATAAACTTGCTGTCACTTAAAAAAAAAAAAAAAAAGTTCTGGGATTACATGCATAAGCCACCACACCTGGCCTTGCTTTCAATTTCAATTCTCATTTCTCCAGAAATAAAAATCTTAGCAATGTCTCTCTCACACATACAACCATACATTTTAGTATAAAAAAGTGGAACTGTACTGTCATTCTCTTTCTTCCTCATTTGCAGCGCAGAATAGAAAAAAGCTGGGAAATTAAAACTTGTGCCCAGAGTGAAAGTCTGGCAAGAATGAAAGTAAAAAGAAATGAGAGTAAATGACAAAAGGCTTAAAAGGTAAAACTCAGTTACTGAATAGTACTTTTTTTTTTTTTTTTTTTTTTTTTTTTTTTGAGATGGAGTCTTACCTCTGTTACCCAGGTTGGAGTGTAATAGCGTGATCTCGGCTCACTGCAACCTCCCAGGTTCAAGCAATTATCTGGCCTCAGCCTCCCAAGTAGCTAGGATTACAGGCGCCCACCACCATGCCCAGCTAATTTTTGTATGTTTAGTAGAGACGGGGTTTCACCATGTTGGCCAGGCTGGTCTCCAACTCCTGACCTCAGGCGATCTGCCTGCCTCAGCCTCCCAAAGTCCTGGGATTACAGACATGAGCCACCATGCCTGGCCTTATTTGCTTGTTTTTAAACAAAACGTGAAAAGACACTGAAAGGCCGGGCGCGGTGGTTCATGCCTGTAATCCCAGCATTTTGGGAGACTGAGGCAGGCAGATCACCTGAGGTCGGGAGTTCAAGACCAGCCTGACCAACATGGAGAAACCCCGTCTCTACTAAAAATACAAAAAAAACTAGCCGGGCACAGTGGCCCATGCTTGCAATCCCAGCTACTCCAGAGGCAGAGGCAGGAGAATTGCTTGAACCTGGGAGGCGGACATTGTGGTGAGCCGAGATCGAGCCATTGCACTCCAGCCTGAGCAACAAAAGTGAAACTCCATCTCAAAAAAAAAAAAAAAAAAAATTAGAAAAGACACTGAAGGAATTTAATTTGCTATTAGATTTTTTTAAACTTTATTTAACTTTTTAAAAACTTTTAGATTCCCGGGCAAGATGGCCGAATAGGAACAGCTCTGGTCTGCAGCTCCCAGTGAGACCAATGCAGAACACGGGTGATTTCTGCATTTCCAACTGAAGTACCCAATTCATCTCACTGGGACTGGTTATACAGTGGGTGCAGCCCACGGAGGGCAAGCAGAAGCAGGATGGGGCATCGCCTCACCTGGGAAGTGCAAGGGGTGGGGGAACTCCCTCCCCTAGCCAAGGGAAGCCTTGAGGGATGGTGCTATCCAGCCCAGATACTAGGCTTTTCCCACAGTCTTCAAAACCCGCAGATCAGGAGATTCCCTCGGGTGCCTACACCACAAGGGCCCTGGTTTTCAAGCACAAAACTGGGCGGCCATTTGGGCAGACATGGAGCTAGCTGCAGGAGTTTTTTTTCATACTCCAGTGGCACCTGGAATGCCAGTGACACAGAACCATTTACTCTCCTAGAAAGGGGGCTGAAGTCAGGGAGCCTAGTGGTCTTGCTCAACAGATCCCACCCCCACGGAGCCCAGCAAGCTAAGATCCACTGGCTTGAAATTCTCACTGCCAGCACAGCAGTCTGAAGTTGACCTGGGACGCTCCACTTCGTGGGGGGAGGGGCGTCCGCTCTTACTGAGGCTTCAGTAGGCGGTTTTCCCCTCACAGTGTAAATAAAACCACCTGGAAGTTTGAGCTGGGCGGACCCCACCACAACTTGGCAAAGCCCTGTAGCCAGACTGCCTCTCTAGACTCCTCCTTTCTGGGCAGGGCATTTCTGAAAGAAAAGCAGCAGCCCCAGTCAGGGACTTATAGATCAAACTCCCATCTCCCTAGGACAGAGCACCTGGGGAAAGGGGCAGCTGTGAGTGCAGCCTCAGGGGACTTAAACATTCCTGCCTGCTGGCTCTGAAGAGAGCAGTGGAATTCCCAGCGCAGCGCTCGAGCTCTACTAAGGGACAGGCAGCATCCTCAAGAGGGTCCATGACTCCCGTGCCTCCTGACTAGGACACACCTCCCAGCAGGGATCGGCAGACACCTCATACAGGAGAGCTCCGGCTGGCATCTGGCAGGTGCCCCTCTGGGACAAAGCTTCCAAAGGAAGGAGCAGGCAGCAATCTTTGCTGTTCTGCAGCCTCCGCTGGTGATACTCAGGCAAACAGGATCTGGAGTGGACCTCCAGCAAACTCCAGCAGACCTGCAGCAGAGAGGCCTGTTAGAAGGAAACTAACAAACAAAAAGCAATAGCATCAACATTAACAAAAAGGACAATCACGCAAAATCCCCATCTGAGGTTCACCAACATCAAAGACCAAAGGTAGATAAATCCACAAAGATAAGGAAAAGCCAGTGCGAAAAGGCTAAAAATTCCAAAAACCAGAATGTTTTTTCTCCTCCAAAGGACCACAACTCCTCACCAGCAAGAGAACAAAGCTGGACGGAGAATAAGTGTGACGAATTGACAGAAGTAGGCTTCAGAAGGTGGGTTAAAACAAACTCCACTGAGCTAAAGGAGCATGTTCTGACCCAATGCAAGGAACTAAGAACCTTGATAAATGGCTACAGGAACTGCTAACTAGAATAACCAGTTTACAGAAGAACATAAATGACCTGATGGAGCTGAAAAACACAGCACGAGAACTTAGTGAAGCATACACAAGTGTCAATAGCCAAATCGATTAAGTGGAAAAAAGAATATCAGAGACTGAAGATAAACTTAATAAAAATAAAGCGTGACAATAAGATTAGAGAAAACAGAATGAAAAGAAACAAAGTCTCCCAAAAAATATGGGACCATGTGAAAAGACCAAACCTAGTTTGACTGGTGTACCTGAAACTGACGGGGAGAGTGGAACCAAGCTGGAAAACACACTTCAGGATTATTATCCAGGAGAACTTCTCCAACCTAGCAATTCAGGCCAACATTCAAATTCAGGAAATATAGAGAACATCACAAAGATGCTCCCTGAGAACAGCAACCCCAGGACACATAATCGTCAGATTCACCAAGATTAAAATAAAGGAAAAAATGTCAAGGGCAGTCAGAGAGAAAGGTTAGGTTACCCACAAAGGGAAGCCCATCAGACTAACAGTGGATCTCTCTGCAGAAACCCTACATGCCAGAAGAGAGTGTAGACTAACATTCAACATTCTTAAGGAAAAGAATTTTCAACCCAGAATTTCATATCCAGTCAAACTAAGCTTCACAAGTGAAGGAGAAATAAAATCCGTTACAGACAAGCAAATGCTGAGGGATTTTGTCACTACCACGCCTGCCTTACAAGAGCTCCTGAAGGAAGCATTAAATATGGAAAGGAAAAACCGGTACCAGCCACTGCAAAAACATACCAAAATGTAAAGACAACTGACACTATGAAGAAACTGCATCAACTAATGGGCAAAATAACCAGCTAGCATCATAATAACAGGATCAAATTCACACATAACAATATTAACCTTAAATGTAAATGGGCTAAATAGCCCAATTGAAAGACACAGACTGGCAAATTAGATAGAGTCAAGATCCAACAGTGTGCAGTCTTCAGGAGTCACATCTCACATGCAAAGACACAGAAAGGCTATAAAGGGATGGAGGGAGATTTACCAAGCTAATGGAAAGCAAAAAAAAAGGGGGCTGCAATCGTAATCTCTGATAAAACAGACTTTAAATCAAGAAAGATGAAAAAAGACAAAGAAGGGCATTACATAATGGTAAAGGGATCAATGCAACAAGAAGAGCTAACTATCCTAAATATATATGCACCCAATACAGGAGCACCCAGATTCATAATGCAAGTTCTTAGAAACCTACAAAGAGACTTAGACTTCCACATAATAACAGTGGGAGACTTTAACAACCCACTGTCAATATTAGGTCAACAAGACAGAAAATTAACAAGGATATTCAGGACTTGAACTCAGCTGTGGACCAAGCGGACCTAAAAGACACCCATAGAACTCCCTACCCAAATCAACAGAATATACATTCTTCTCAGTAACACAATGCACTTACCCTAAAATTGACCACATAATTGGAAGTAAAACATTCCTCAGCAAATGCAAAAGAATGGAAATCATAACAGTCTGTCAGACCACACTGCAATCAAAGTAGAACTCAGGATTAAGAAACTCACTCAAAACTGCACAACTACATGGAAACTGAACAACCTGCTCCTCAATGACTACTGGGTAAATAACAAAATTAGGGCAGAAATAAATAAGTTATTTGAAACCAATGAGAACAAAGACGTAACGTACCACAATCTCTGGGACACAGCTAAAGTAGTGTTTAGAGGGAAATTTATAGCACTAAATGCCCACGAGAAAGCAGGAAAGATCTAAAATCGACACCCTAACATCACAATTAAAAGAACTAGAGAAGCAAGAGCAAACAAATTCAAAAGCTAGCAGAAGACAAGAAATAACTAAGATCAGAGCAGAACTGAAGGAGATAGAGACATGAAAAACTCTTAAAAAAAAAAAAATCAATGAATCCAGGAGCTGGTTCTTCGAAAAGATTAACAAAATATATAGACCACTAGACAGACTAATAAAGAAGAAAAGAGGGAAGAATCAAATAGACACAATAAAGGATCACCACTGATCCCACAGAAATACAAACTACCATGAGAGAACACTATAAACACCTCCACGCAAATAAGCTAGAAAATCTAGAAGAAATGGATAAATTCCTGGACATATACGCCCTCCCAAGATTAAACCAAGTAGAACTCGAATCCCTGAATAGGCCAATAACAAGTTCTGAAATTGAGGCAGTAATATCCTACCAACCAAAAAAAGCCCAGGACCAGAGAGATTCACAGCTGAATTCTACCAGAGGTACAAAGAGGAGGTGGTACCATTCCTTCTGAAACTATTCCAAACAACAGAAAAAGAGGGACTCCTCCCTAACTCATTTGTTGAGGCCAGCATCATCCTAACACAAAAACCTGGCAGAGACACAACAAAAAAAGAAAATTTCAGGCCAATATCCCTGATAAACATTGATGTGAAAATCCTCAATAAAATACTGGCAAACCGAATCCAGCAGCACATTAAAAAGCTTATTCATCACGATTAAGTCAGCTTCATCCCTGGGATGCAGGGCTGGTTCAACATATGCAAATCAATTAACGTAATCCATCACATAAACAGAACCAGTGACAAAAACCGCATGATTATCTCAATAGATGCAGAAAAGGCCTTCGACAAAATTCAACATCCCTTCATGCTAAAAACTCTCAATAAACTAGGTATTGATGAAACATATCTCAAAATAATAAGAGCTATTTATGACAAACCCACAACCAATACCATTCCCTTTGAAAACCGGCACAAGACAAGGATGCCGTCTCTCACCACTCCTATTCAATATAGTATTGGAAGGTCTGGCCAGGGCAATCAGGCAAGAGAAAGAAATAAAGGTATTCAAATAGGAAGAGGGGAAGTCAAATTATCTCTGTTTGCAGATGACATGATTGTATATTTAGAAAACCCCATCGTCTCAGCCCAAAAACCCCTTATGGTGATAAGCAACTTCAGTAAAGTCTCAGGATACAAAATCAATGGACAAAAATCACAAGCATTCCCATACACCAATAATAGACAGAGAGCCAAATCATGAGTGAATTCCCATTCACAATTGTTTTACAAAGAGAATAAAATACCTAGGAATACAACTTACAATGGATGTGAAGGACCTCTTCAAGGAGAACTACAAACCACTGCTCAAGGAAATAAGAGAGGCCACAAACAAATGGAAAAACATTCCACGCTCATAGATAGGAAAAATCAATATCATGAAAATGGCCATACTGCCCAAAGTAATTTATAGATTCAATGCTATTCCCATCAAGCTACCATTGACTTTCTTCACAGAATTAGAAAAAACTACCTTAAATTTAATATGGAACCAAAAAAGAGCCCATATAGCCAAGACAATCCTAAGCAAATAGAACAAAGCTTGAGGCATCATACTACCTGACTTCAAACTATACTACAAGGCTACAGTAACCAAAATGGCATGGTACTGGTACCAAAACAGATATATAGACCAAAATATAGAACACAGCCCTCAGAAATACCACCACACATCTACAGCCATCTGATCTTTGACAAATCTGACAAAAACAAGCAATGGGAAAAGGATTCCCTATTTAATAAATGGTGTTGGGAAAACTGGCTAGCCATATGCAGAAAACTGAAACTGGACCCCTTCCTTACACCTTATACAAAAATTAACTCAAGATGGATTAAAGATTTAATCATAAGACCTAAAATCATAAAAACGCTAGAAGAAAACATACGCAATACCATTCAGGACAGAGGCATGGGCAAAGACTTCATGACTAAAATACCAAAAGCAGTGGTAACAAAAGTCAAAACTGACAAATGAGATCTAATTAAACTAAAGAGCTTCTGCACAGCAAAAGAAACTATCATCCAAGTAAACAGGCAACCTACAAAATGGGAGAAAATTTTTGCAATCTACCCATCGGACAAAGGGCTAATATCCAGAATCTACAAAGAACTCAAATTTACAGGAAAAAAAAAACAAGGAAAACCATCAAAAAGTGGGTGAAGGATATGAACAGACACTTTTCAAAAGAAGATATTTATGCAGCCAATAAACATATGAAAAAAAGCTCATCATCACTGGTCATTAGAGAAATGCAAATCAAGACCACAATGAGATACCATCTCACACCAGTTAGAATAGTGATCATTAAAAAGTCAGGAAACAAGAGATGTTGGAGAGGATATGGAGAAATAGGAATGCTTTTACACCGTTAGTGGGAGTGTAAATTAGTCCAACCACTGTGGAAGACAGTGTGGCGATTCCTCAAGGATCTAGAACCAGAAATACCATTTGACCCAGCAATCCCATTACTGGGTATATACCCAAAGGATTATAAATCATTCTGCCATAAAGACACATGCAGATGTATGTTTATTGCAGCACTATTCACAATAGCAAAGACTGGGAACCAACTGAAATGCCCATCAATAATTGACTGGATAAAGAAAATGTGGCACATATACACTAAGGGATACTATGCAGCCCTAAAAAAAGAATGAGTTCATGTCCTTTGCAGGGACATGGATGAAGCTGGAAACCATCATTCTCAGCAAGCTAACACATGAACAGGAAACCAAAGACCGCATGTTCTAACTTGTAAGTGGGAGTTGAACAATGAGAACACATGGGCACAGGGAGGGGAACATCACACACCAGGGGTCGGTGGGGTGGGAGGCAAGGGGAGGGATAGCACTAGGAGAAATACCTAATGTAGATGACGGGCTGATGGGTGCAGCAAACCATCATGGCACGTGTATACCTATGTAACAAACCTGCACATTCTGCACATGTATCCCAGAACTTAAAGTATAACAAAAAAAAAAAAAAAAGAAATTTTTATGAAAAAGAAAACTTTAAACTTTACTTGTGCATAAATCTTGAATGCACAGCTTGATAAATTTTACTTTCCTTTTTTTTTTTTTGAGACAGTGTGTCATTCTGTCACCCAGGCTGGAGCACAGTGGTGCCATCTGTGCTCACTGCAACCTCTGCCACCTGGGTTCAAGAAATTCTCCTACCTCAGCTTTACAAGTAGGTGGGATTCAGGTATCCACCACCACGTTTGGCTAAGTTTTGTATTTTTAGTAGAGATGGCATTTCACCATGTTAACCAGGCTAGTCTTGAACTCTTCACCTAAAGTGATCCACCCGCCTCAGCCTCCCAAAATGCTGGGATTACAAGCGTGAGCCACCAACCCCGGCCTCAATGAATGTTTATACATACAGTCACCCCTCAGTATCCTCAAGAATTGATTCCAGGTTCCACACAGATACCAACATCCATAGATGTTCAAGTCCTTTATGTAAAATAGTGTAATATCTGCATATACCCTGTGCACATCCTCCCAAATAGTATAAATCATCTCTAGATTACTTATAATACTTAATACAATGTAAATGCTATATGAACAGTAATCCTGTATTATTTTCATTATTTTTTATTTTTGTATTGTTTATTTTTTTCTGAATATTTTCTATTAATGACTGGTTGAATCCCCAGATCCGAAACCCACTGATATGGAGAGCCAACTGTATATATATCCATGTAACTACCACCTAGATGAAGATACAGACCTAAAGTGAGATTTGAAAAGTTTTATTGAAAAAGAAAAAAGCCAAGAGATTAAGTACTACTGCTCCTCTAAACCAAAAGGCTTTTATCTACTTAAATTTTATTTTCATACCTCAAATTCATCTTGAGTACTTTGAACATTGCACCATCTGGCAACAGGTTCAGGAACCACTTCCCAATCTTCACACACTTGTTTAAGGATATTCACAAATGTTGACTTCCCTGCAGCTGTTGTGAGGAAAGATAAAATTGAGGAAGGAAAGTTGTCAGGAAAAAAAGATGTTAAATAGTCATTAGCTTCTGCAAGATTTACAATAGTGAGCAACACAAAAAACCCAAAACATTCAATTTTCTCAACTTTATATTTCTTTAAAAGAAAATTAAAAGGCCCCCCTGCCCAATTTCATTAAGCACATTTGTTTTTTATTATGTTTAGTTTAACAATACATTATATTTAGTAGTAGGGACAGTCTTGACCTAGAGGTAATACTCCTAATGGCCACCACACCCTTTATATCTGAAGTCAGCAAATGTGGTTGTATCAGACATCTCTGGTTAGCATAATGTTCTCTCTCTTTCCCTGTGTGCGTGCACACACACACACAGATGAACATATAAATAACTTCATATACTTATAAGCAAAGCTTCCTCTTCCTTATAAATTAGATCCATGGAGAGTAGAAAGAACTTACCTTTGGCTTGCAGAACTATATTTAAATCTAGGACATTAGACAGGGCAATAGAAAGGAAGAAAAACCTGTAAGAACTCTAAAGAATCATACACAGAGAAAAAAAAGGAGTGAGGCAGTAAATAAGAAGGTGACACAGAGAGACAGTTCAGAAGAAAAACACAAAGTAAATTGGATCCAGAGGAGAGGAGAAAAATGTTTAAAGATAAACTGGATGACAATTAGATTTAATCATGGGAAAAACACTGGCCACCAAAATTTAGTATGGAGAGCATAAGCTTAGGGACTGTATGGCATTTAGAAGAATGTTAAGTGGAAGTGGAAGCATATAGAAAGAACACCTCACATTCACTAAGCTAGATGGAAGAGGGAAAGGAGAACATGATATTCAGAAAGAGCACTCAAGGAACAAATCAAAAAATTAGGCATCCACCAGAGACGGAAAGCACTTAAGGCTAGAGCATTCAACTTTCTTCTGACACTACTTACAAGCAGAAAAATTCATGTGGTCATACTTAAAAAGTCTAAGAGTAAAAACGGTTACATTTAGTTCAACCAGAGTAATAACAGTTAGCTAGAGCTGCCAATCAGACTAGCACGTCTAGTTCCTTAACTTTTTGGGGGGAAGTGGGAGCTAGAAAATAAGCTAATTATTAAATTAATTTTCTATGAAGGCAAAGGAGAAAAAGAACCAAAGACACTGATGTTAATACTTTTAAAAGTCATGGAAACTAACAGAATTCCTAATGCCAAGCAGGCGTTATAATGCTGAAAGTCATTCTGAACATACTACTAAAATGAGAAGCAGGTAAGTCCTCCATCCATCTAACATAAGGGAACATTTGAATAACACAGAACATAAGAAGATGGGTTATATAAATATAAAACTAAAACGACCAAGTTCAAATTCTAGGAAGAATAGAGGAATTGCAAAATAGTTTACGCACAGCTTAACAATTTGTGCATTTATTGCTTATTTGGATCTGACAAATAAGGTGAAGAGGACATGAACAAAAGTGCAAGACCAATAATAAACAGTAACTAACAAAGTCTCAGTGTCAGGGAGACGAAAAATAGCAAGGAACATGCTCCATCTAAACACCAATTGCTGTCATACAGAAATGCAGGCCTGGTGTTAACAGATCTTCAGATTTTTCAAAATCCAATAATTTAACTGTTTATGGGAAATCTCAAAATGTTTTCAAGTTAGCAACAAATTTAATTTATTTCTCTTTAGACACAGGGTCTCACTCTGTAGCCCAGGCTGTAGGGCAGTGGCACAACCACAGCTCGTGGCAGCCTCAAACTATAGGTGTCAAGAGATCCTCCAACTCAGCCTCCTGAGTAGCTAGGACTAAAGGTGCATGCTACCACAACTGGTTTTTTTTTTTTTTTTTTTTTTTTTTTTTTTTTTTTTGAGAGAGTCTCACTCTGTCACCTAGGCTGGAGTGCAGTGGTGCCATCTCAGTTCACTGCAACTTCTGCCTCCCAGACTCAAGCGATCCTCCCACATCAGCATCAGCCTCCTGAGTAGCTGGAGCTATAGGTGTGATTCACCGAGCCTGGCCTAATTTTTTTTTTTTTTTTCTTAGAGACTAGTTCTCTCTATGTTGCCATGCTGGTCTCAGACTCTTGGACTCAAGCAATCCTCCCGCCTCAGCCTCCCAAGGGACGGGGATTACAAGCCTGAGCCACTGGGCACTAAAATTTTTTTTCAACCTGTGCAGGCCAATATTGTGCAATTGCAGCTATCAGTTTGCAACTCCTTTCAGTGTAGGTAAAGGCGAAATCAATGAAGAATTTTAAGCAGGGGATAACACATGAGATTTGCATACAAAAAGACCGCTGCAGAAGTAGTTAAGAGAAACTGGAGATGGGATGAAATATTAGGAAATTATTTCAGCTGCTGAGAAGATTAAAGATGCTTTGAGGAAAGATTTCTAAATATGATACTACCTAACTGGATTAGAGAGAGGGAAAGTGGATGAAGGTATTGTGGTATTAATCTGAGGGGTTATTCATTCAACTTTACTTTTTTGTTTTGTTTTTGTGTTTTTAACAGAGTCTTGCTCTGTCACCCAGGCTAGAGTGCAGTAGTGTGAGCATGGCTCACTGTGGCCTTGATCTTTGGGCTCAAGCAATCCTCCTGCCTTAGCCTCCTGAGTAGCTGGGACCACAGGCACACCAGCACATGCAGCTAATTTTTTAATTTTTTTTGGAGATGAGTTCTCACTATGTTGCCCAGGCTGGTCTCAAACTCCTGGATTCAAGTGATCCTCTTGCCTAAGTCTCCCAAAATCCTGGGATTACAAGTATAAGCCACCATGCCCTGCCTCAAATTTACTTTTCAGATGGCTTTGTTCAGCCACTTTCTCCTGTCTTTATATATGGTCTTCTTTATTCAGTAAGCAACTGTCAGGGGTTCCATACTAGTAAACATGCACCGTCAAATAACTTACATTGCTAAGTATATTATATGGTCTTTCTACTGGTGCCTTAATTATGGAGCAATGAAATAAGAAGTCCTCTTTGAGAATGTATTTTTTTTCTATTGATTTGAATACTAAGCATCTGCCTGCCTTGTCTTTTTCAAGAAGGTACAGTGCTTTGAATGTGGTAAGAATTTTTAAAAATTTGCTGTATGCATGAATGACCAGCACCCAACCTGGAGCTAAAAAAATTAAAAAAAAAAAAAAATCTATCAAAACAGGAAGTTTCAGGGGTAGGTTTCCTGAGGTTGGAAATACAGAAGAATCGGACGTTGGTGTGTATCTTGCAAAATGACAGGCATGGCCTAGTCTTAGCACCCCATCTGAGTTAACAGAAACGTTAGTGGTCTTCGAATCATAATCCAATGTTTACTTGGATGTGGAGTAAGGGGTGAGGAATTGCATGCTATTAAGATCATAAAAGACCTCTTTTCTTGTACTCGAATGTTTCGAGTTTCGTTAATAATATAGCTAAAATAATGTTTCGGTAATAACATAGCTAAAAAACTGTAAACAACCCAGAGGTCCACAACTAGAAAATCGATAAACGATGGTACATCCATGCAATGGAATACTACTCAGCAATAAAAAAAAAAAAAAAAGAAAAAGAAAAAAACAAAAAAAACTACAGACACAAGTAACATGAATGAATTTCAAAAGCATTATGCTAAATGAAAGACGCCAGACACAAAAGGCGATATAGCCTATGATTCCATTTATATGGCATTCTGGAAAAGGCAACACTTGCAGGGATAGAAATCAAATCAGTGGGTGCCTGGGAATAGGAAGGGTGGAGGGGGCTGACTACAAAGGAGCAGGTAGGAACTTTCTGAGGTGATGAAAATGTTCTGTATTTCGATCGTGGTGATAGTAAAACGCATAATGTTTGTCAAACCTCATAAAAGAGTACACCTAAAAAGGGTGAATTTAATGTAAGTTACACCTCAAGAAATCTGATACCCTTCCCCCGCTTCCCTTTGCGAGTTCCCAACAAAGAGGGCGCAGAGGCTCAAAGCGCGCCTCACAGAGACCACAGGCCTGGCGCCCAGTCTGACTCCGGGGACCGCAGTCACCCCGTGGCGCGGGAGGGAAGGGAAGGAAGCTCTGGGTGGGAAAGGAAGCCGAGGGCGCGTCCACACGGCCAGGCTGGAGGGAAAGCCCTCACCGAGGAGCTGCACAGAGATGCGGCGAAGGGAAGCTTCAGCCACTGCTGCGACACCCCAGCCTTGCGTCCCACATTTCTGGAGGCTCCTTACCGATGTTCCCTTCGACGGAGATTTTCTTGATGCGGGTCCCCTCAGAGCTGGCTGAGAGAGACGGGCAGCTTCTCTTGGGCGGGGTGGCCATTCCTTAGTCTTGTGGCGGCCCAGAGCGCGTCCAGCAGAGAGGGCTGGGAGGCGGCCACAGGTACGCGCACTGGAGCTCGCGGCGCAGCCGAGGCAGATCCCGACCTGCCCCGTCCGCTAGTGAGCTCACAGGCCCGCCGGCGGGTGTCGGGGTTTGACTTTGGCGCGCGGAGGCAGCTGAGGACAGGGGCGGGCCTGTGGCGTGGCCCCGCCCTCCTCAACCCACCGATCTCTGGTTGCCCCTCGGCCCTAGCCCGTCTCCAGCGCGACTCCCCGCGTGCGCGCTTCGCACGCCACGTCACGTGGAGGCCGGGGCGGGGCCGCGCGTGTGGCGGAAGGCCTCTACCCTCGCAGCCAGGCGCCCGGGCGGGGCGCTGGAAGAGGTTCCGGAGTCGGGTGGGGAGGAAGGGTGGACGCCAGAGGCCTGAGGGCATTGGAGGACAGGGGGCGTCATCTGCAGTGGGCCGTGCCAGGCTTTGGAAAACCCGCCTCTCCAGTGGGCCTGCTGGAGATGAACAGACGCGTCTGGACAGAACTGGATAGACTTAAAGCTTTGAACTCATCAGGGGAGAAGGCACTGTGTGGTAGGAAAATCAAATGGACTTACCCTGGCTTCTCAGCCTAGAGGAAGACCATGAAGCGAAGTTCCGCCCTCGGGAATCGCACTGCCCACTTAGAGAGCCAGGCTCTCTTCCTCTATGTGCTTTTCATTAATTCAGTCTAGTGGCGAAGATACTGTCATTAGCCCATTTACCTACTAGTGGGAAAACAGGCACTGGGAGGCTGCTTGTTCCAAGTGTCAAAGTCAATAAGTGAAACTGGGATGGGAATTTAGGTAGTCAGATGCCACCCACGGGAAGCCTTTCCAGATCTCCCATACCGCTTTCCATTTGATTTGGATGCACGACCATGCTGCATAGAAGTTAGCACGTTGGGTAGGTAGGTTTCTGTTCGGCTGTTAGCCTGCCTAACACCTGGCACATAGGTAACAAAATGTACTGTATGTTGAATTTTTGAATGCCTACTTATGTGCCATGTACTCTGCTGGGACAAACGCAGTGTAGGATTTGTCCCAGCTCGATGAGTGCATTTTTAGTCAGGGTAAAGACCTAATGAGGCAAGAGACTAGGGAATTAGGGTAACCAAGGGTTAAGGCATAAGCAAAAGAACAGCAGGTGCAGCCAGTTCTAGGCAAGACTAGGCAGCATACAGGCCACACCTTCACTCCTGTGATTACAAGACAAAAGTTTCCGCCGGGCGTGGTGGCTCACGCCTTGTAATCCAGCACTTTGGGAGACCGAGGCGGGCGGATCACGAGGTCAGGAGATCGAGACCATCCTGCCTAACACGGTGAAACCCCGTCTCTACCGAAAATACAAAAAATTAGCCGGTAGTGGTGGTGGGCGCCTGTAGTCCCAGCTACTCTGGAGGCTGAGGCAGGAGAATGGCGTGAACCCGGGAGGCGGAGCTTGCAGTGAGCCAAGATCGCGCCACTGCACTCCAGCCTGGGCGACAGAGCGAGACTCTGTCTCAAAAAAAAAAAAAAAAAAGACAAGTTTCCGCATCAGCCTGCTTTTCTCAGCCATCTCCATTTCAGCCTCTGATTGGTCGCAGGCCAATCTTTCATAGGGTGTAATCAATTGCCTAGGGGTCTATCAAATTCTTTTAGCCTAGTAAACCTTAAGAACACTGCAGTTGGGACTCTTGAAGGACTTCCTTCGCTTCAATAAATTTTGTGCTTTTGTTACTCCGTTTTGTTGCTTTGTCTTTCGTTGCTTCCTTCTTTTGTTGCTTTGTTTCTACGTTTTGTTCAATTCTTCAACACGCCAAGAACCCAGACAATTCAGAGTCAAGACTTCCCATTCAGTAACACTAATAAACCGGATATTACCCAATCTAGAAGTTATCTGGTCCAAATTGTCTATGGAAACCAAAGGCCTTGCTATTCTTTTTTTACACTGCAACTACCATGAGACCTGAAAAGGATCTAAATGTGTAGCCAAAAGGGGAAAATGGTGACTCCATCCTCAGAAATAAAGAGCAGAAATTAAATCTGAATCCTTGGCGATCACATTTTCCAGGATTAAACAGCAAGTATCATTCTATGTAACTGCCCTATATTACTGTTATGCAATTATTTTGTATGTATTACTTTTACTTATCCCCATAGTGATTAATAGCAAGATCCTAGGAATCGAAAAGGCCTGAATAGTTGTCATCAGGTATAGCAAGGAAGTTGGGAGAAAGGTGCTGGGGAAGCTACTAGCTATCACATTCCACCGCCAAGCTTGGGGGGAAAACTCATGAAATGGTAATACTGGCGGCTACCGAGAGAAGGAAGGCAAGTCTCTGAGACATTCAACAGGGAAGCAGAGCTGGTCCTGGATGCATGTCATAAAGAGGCTTGGGGTTCCAAGGAGTAGAAATCTCCAAGTGTGGTTTCCACAAAAAAGACCCACACAGGAAGTATCTTAAAATGATGAAGAGTTTAAGCACTGGAAAATGAAAGATGTCAAACACCAGTTCTACCAGTTTCTGGCTGTGAAAACTTGAATTCATCTAAGCTTAAGAGTATACTTTGAAAAATACAAATGTGGGAGGCCAAGGCGGGTGAATCGCTTGAGCCCAGGAGTTTGAGACTAGCCTGGGCAACATGGCAAAACTCTGTCTCTACAAAAACTACAAAAATTAGCTGGGTGCCTGTAGTCCCAACTATTTGGGAGGCTGAGGTGGGAGAATTACCGAAGCCAGGGAGTCAAGGCTGCAGTAAGCCAAGATCATGCCACTGTACTCCAGTGAGACCCTGTCTCAAGTAACAACAAAGTAAATGGGGGAAGCAAAGAATCTAGCTTTTTTTGGCATTAAGTCCAGCATAATTTCCCATTTTCCTACATGACCTGGGGGTACACAAGGAGAGACAGGGAAAAGCACTTTTCAAAACACCTTCTTGATTTTTGGTCCACAATCTCTTATCTAAAACCCTGGCAGCCAGATGTTTCAGAATTTAAAACTTCTAGAAAAGATTTTTAGAAAAGAAATTCAAAACTTTGGAACTGGCTGGGTGCAGTGGCTCATGCCTGTAATCCCAGCACTTTGGGAGGCTGCGGCAGGTGGATTCCTTGAGCTCAGGAATTCGAGACCAACCAGGGAAACATGGTGAAACTCACAGAAAAAATACAAAAATTAGCTGGTTGTGGTGCCACGCACCTGTAGTCCCAGCTACACGGGAGGCTGAGGTGGGAGGATGGCTTGGGCCTGCAAAGTTTTAGCTTTAGTGAGCTATGATCGCACCACTGCATGCCAGCCTGAGTGACACAGCAGCAAGACCCCATCTCAAAAATAAAATTTGGAATCCAAAGTTAAGAAATACAGTGCATATACTGTATATATTAAGTAAGCACCCCCACTCCCCCTGCAGAGGTGTTAAATCAAATGCACTAATATTTTGCAGTGAAACATAAAGAGTGTTAACATTAAGTGGGATAAAGACTATTAACATCTGGTCAGATTATGTTTGCACTAAATTCAAAAAAAAAAAAAAAAAACTTTTGGGGCCAAGCACAGTGGCTCATGCCTGTAATCCCAACACTGTGGGAGGCCAAGATAGACAGATTACCTGCGTCAGGAGTTCAAGACCAGCCTGGCCAACATGGCGAAACCCTGTCTCTACTAAAGATACAAAAACTAGCCGGGCATGGGGGCGTGTGCCTGTAATCTCAGCTACTCGGGAGGCTGAGGCTGGAGAATCACTTGAACCCAGGAGGCGGAAGTTGCAGTAAGCCAAGATCACGCCATTGCACTCCAGCCTGGGTGAGAGAGTGAGACCCCGTCTCAAAAACAAACAACAACAACAACAAAAAAAACTTTGGTTTTCTGAGCTTTTCAGGTTTTGAAACTGCAGATAAGAGACAGGACACAGAGCACCCAGCCAGTCATGAGTGTGCTGCCACCTTAATCCTTTCTTGCCAGAAATTTTACTACTCCTTCAATTTGGGAATTCTTTTTCTCCTATGGGAATTCTAGTCTAACTAAAGAACGAGGCAGGGTCCTGACTGACAACATACAGGTTTATTAGGAAAACTAAATCAAATCAGAAAATAATAAAAAGAAAAAATAAGAGACCCTGAACATTGATAGTAAGTAGTGGTTACACAGCCCATGAGTTTGTCTATACAAACGCAATGACTTCTGTAAAATGATTTTTATCAACTTAATAAGTTGGTTATAAATTTCCCCTTGTAATCTTCATTAGTGCCTAGAAAACGGGGTACAGAAGCAATCATAAATGCAAGAGTGGGAGTCAGGGTGCTTCCTGCAAATCTGAAATCTGAAAGCAAAATAACATACTAGAAGAGCATAGAAGTCATCAGATGTATATAGCTTAGCAAAGAAAACTGTTTTGCTACATGCTTGTAAAGTGGATTGAGGTCATCAAGAAAATGTGACACTGTATTCATCATGCTGTAATAGGAGCATATACAATTTCTTAGTAAAACTTCTACTAAACATGGTTGTTTAAACCTTAGAGGAATAATTAGAATCTTTGTGTTGCAAAATGCCCATTGCAGATGTTATGAGGGATTAACAACTTATAATACATTTAGTACAATAGAGGTAAATGAACCTAATTATCAAAATGTAGATAATTTTACAATACATATTTCTTTACACACAATAAATGAATAACAGGGTGTTATTTTTTATTTTTTGAGACGGAGTCTCACGCTGTCGCCCAGGTTGGAGTACAGTGGTGCAATCTCGGCTCACTGCAACCTCCGCCTCCCGGGTTCAAGATTCTCCTGCCTCAGCCTCCCGAGTAACTGGGACAACAGGCACACACCTGTGCCCGGCTAATTTTTTAATATATTTTTTAGTAGAGACGGGGTTTCCCTACATTGGCCAGGCTGGTCTCAAACTCCTGACCTCGTGATCCACCCGCCTCAGCCTCCCAAAGTGCTGGGATTACAGGTGTGAGCCACCATGCCCGGCCCACAGGGTGTTTTTATAGCATGCAGACACAGTCCACAACAGCACTGGCTAGCATTTCAACTAGTCTTTCTCCCAAGTATCATTAGTGACTTTGAGCAACTGTGGCTACTACCATTAAATATTCTTAACCTAAAGATTCAAACACAAATGCCTCTAACATAAATACTTCTGATACTCTGAGAAGACTTCTAAAATACACATTTTGGCCGGGCATGATGGCTCATGTCTGTAACTCCAGCACTTTGGAAGGCCTAAATAAGACCAGCCTGGCCAACATGGTGAAACTCTGTCTCTACTAAAAATACAAAAAAATAGCCAGACATGGTGGCATATGCCTGTAATCCCAGCAACTTGGGAGGCTCAGGCAGGAGAATCACTTGAACCCAGGAGGTGGAGGTTGCAGTGAGCTGAGATCGTGCCACTGCACTCCAGCCTGGGCAACAGAGCAAGACTCCATCCCTAAAATAAAAAATAAAATAAAATACACATTTCCTTTTTGGAACTTTGTAAATGATTCACCAATATTGTTTATTAATATTCCTTAATGATCTATAATGAAGACAAAAAAATAATAGCTTGATGAAAAGGTCAACAAATGATTATTACTGTGCTAACTGTTCTCACTGTAATAATAGTATATATTACAGAAAACATACACCTGCACACGGCAGAATAAAGAAAAAAGTGAAAAAAGGAAAACAAAAACACTGGTTTCAAGTTCAGGCATAGTAGGGTTTTAAAACCCTAATCCAAATCAGTGATTTGTACAATTTCTGAGCTTTAGTTTTCTAAGGTGTTAAGACACTGAGATACTAATTTCCCAGGTTGTTGTGAACATTACAGAAAGAATGCCTAATATTTTAAATGTTCAACATATTCCATATACCCTCAATATTTCCCTTGGAATGTGTTTGGTGTGGGAAAGCCTATAGCAAAAATAAACAGTAATGCAAAGTCAGGATTCATGGCCAAACATAACTATTTATTCATTTTTTTCTTAAAAACATTGAGTTTCTTCTTTTAAAAAAAACAAACACCTAGAATTTAAATATTTCCCATCCCATCACATACAAGTCTGTATACATTATTTACATCTTTTGAATAAAACATATTACAGATTTTCTGACATTCAGTATCCCTTTTTAAACAAAAATGAAGCGATTAAACTTTGATCAGTGACAATCACAATTTGCATAATCTGGCACAGTTTGTAATATAGTGCCTATGTTGAATTTCATAACTTAGACGATTTTTCCCCTTCTACTTTATTATAAGAGAAAAACTGTCTCCATGAGAGTAGTTCCCTGTCTTTATGCACTCTCCTCAATACTTGTACAGTGTAAATGCTGCCCTTATTCTTACATTACTTGGTACTGACAATATTTCTCTGCTTTTGTCTTCAGAAATGATTTCTATTTGAATTTTAAGTGTTCTCATATATACTGTTTTCTCTTTCAACCTAGATTTCATGATATTGTTCCTAGTGGTAATTCTAAGTAGTAACTTAAACTTATAGGAAAAGTTCAAATAAAACATCAAGTAAGTGTTTCCTACAAGATTAGTGCCCTCACCACCCTGGTTATGCATGTACAATAATAACAAATACAAGTTAGTGGCTGCAAAAAAAACTATTTTCTCTAAAAACAGTCATTTCTGCCAAACAATTTAAGGAGCAAAGCATCATTAAAATGAAAATGCACTAATCTTTTTTATAACCTGCACAATTAAGTATTTCAGAAAAATAAAACTTGTGCAAAATGGTAAGAACCACCACCTATACAAATTTAATATTAAATCAGACGAGAACATGAATCTACAAATAAAAACAATATTAATAATATATGGAGAAATTAAATATTGAAATTTTGACTTTGTATCACTAATAATCTCAGCTTCAGTGAAATAATTTAAAGAAAGCTGTCAAACACTAATTTCCTAAACAAACTGAAACCTATGAATTGACAGTAAATACTTCAGAATCTCTAACAATAAAGACCTGCAAAATCAGCCTAATTATTTTCCAGTGTGTGTGTTACACTCACAGTGGAAAAACACACTGCTGGAAAAAGCCAGTGATTTTACTATCTACCTTTGAGAACTGTAGCCCAAAATTTTCAATTATTTAGTTCTATATGCAGAAAAAGTTATATTACATTTGCAAAACTGATTTTTGTATTTTCTCTCTTTTGTCAAAATGTGAATCAGTTCAGCTACAAGTGACAGACATACAGAGCAGTTTTATACCTTCAAACTGAATTATTCTCTGTGATTAGCCTATTAGGAAAGCCTTAAAAATTCAAAATCATCTCTGGTCAGAATTTTTGTTACATCTTCAAATTAAACTTTTCCATTAAATCTTAAGATAGCTTTACTGCTAAACATTTATATCATACACAATTAAGCTGATAGCTGAACAACAGTGATTTCCATGGTAAATTTTAATATTACAACAAAACTCTGATATTTAAATTATTTAAGAGTAGTCCTTCAAGTGTTTCTAAGAATTGGTATATATTCTTTAATTTCAAAATAAGCTTAAAGTATAAATCTGTGTTTTTAAGAATTGGTAGATTCGCCGGGCGCGGTGGCTCAAGCCTGTAATCCCAGCACTTTGGGAGGCCGAGACGGGCGGATCACGAGGTCAGGAGATCGAGACCATCCTGGCGAACACGGTGAAACCCCGTCTCTACTAAAAAATACAAAAAACTAGCCGGGCGAGGCGGCGGGCGCCTGTAGTCCCAGCTACTCGGGAGGCTGAGGCAGGAGAATGGCGTAAACCCGGAAGGCGGAGCTTGCAGTGAGCTGAGATCCGGCCACTGCACTCCAGCCCGGGCCACAGAGCCAGACTCCGTCTCAAAAAAAAAAAAAAAAAAAAAAAAAAAAAAGAATTGGTAGATTCTTTAATATCCCAGATAAATTTCAAAATAAAGTAAGTTTTCTTATTGGTATGCTGTCAAATTTCCAAATTGTAAATATACTTTTGGTCCCACATCTTTTAAAAAGACATTAAAAATTATAAATGTATGAAAAGGTTACACAATTCTAAATATTTTGTGATATGTAGGCTTAAAACTCAGTATAATTAGTAGATGAAACTTATTCCAATTTCTTTGTACAATAATCACCAGTCTTTCATTAAAGTCAAATTGTTCATCTGAGTAAAAACATTTTTTTAAAAAATGGCAGTAAAGGCTGTTGTTTCCTTAAACTACTTCTATCTTAAATATTGGATCCATTTTCCCATAGTATCCATTCAATCAATACTATCCTACAGTAGTCAAAATTAAATTGAAAAGTTTTCACAAAAAGGAATAAAAATAGAAAACAAGTTCTAGAGAAAGGACTTGTATTTTTCCATTATTAATATATCTAAGGTAATTAAGGTAAGGTAATTAAGCTGAATTTTTTTAAAAAGTAAAACCTCCACATCCAAGTGATATTTTCCACTTCAAAATAGTGACATCAGGAAACTATTATTTTATTCAATGATGCTACCAATGCTTAAAACATTCTCTTGTGCAAATTCGGAAATTATGGCACTTTTCTTTGAACTTCCCTAATGGTTTCCCTCTCAGAAAAGAGCCAAGTTTAAATTACAGTTGAGCTGATGATTAAGATAGGTCATACTGGCTGGCTGTGGTGGCTCACACCTGTAATCCCAGCACTTTGGGAGGCTGGGGAGGGCGGATCACTTGAGGTCAGGAGTTTGAGACCAGCCTGGCCAATATGTTGAAACCCCATCTCTACTAAAAATACAAAAATTAGCCAGGTGTGGTGCTGCCTGTAATCCCAGCTACCTGGGAGGCTGAGGCAGGAAAACTGTTTGAACCCAGGAGGTGGAGGTTGCAGTGAGCTGAGATCATGCCATTGCACTCCAGCCTGGGCAACAGAGCAAGACTCCATGTCAAAAAAATAATAGGTCATATAAGCTGCCAAAAGTGTTTGGTGCAACTAAAATGATGAAATTGATTTTCCTGCATAATAAAAAACTGCTTTTCACGTCATGCTCTAGAAGAGTTCCAAAAACATTACACTTTTGCAGTATAGCTGGAACAAACAGTGTTCCCAAAAGAACCACTCTGAAGATCAACTCTCATTTGGATGTTAAGGCATGACTTATTCACCTTACAAAGTAAGTTCTACAACTCAATATTTGTATCTCACATATTCTACCATTTCAGTGGTTATCAAAACCTCTCTCAGAGAGGGGTAAACAAAAGTATAAATGAAATGTTGTTTTGCTATTTTTCCTTAAGCAAGGAAAATGCTAATACATAAAATGGAGTCTGGTGGTTATATATGTAATACATAAATATCCGCATCATCTCTATTTCCTGATAAGAGATTGTAGTGTTTTATCCATACTGATAAGCCAGGCAGTAACTCAGTCTGAGATATATTATACACAAAACATATCATCTCCTACCTAATACATTTTATGGTGACCATTTAGAATTTACAAATGACTAACAGAGGAAAGGTAGAGACTGCAATTAAAAATCTTCCAATTTAAGCTAAATTAACCTCCAAAACCTCTACCAGCAACTAATGTGCTTGTTATTTTAGTGCAGTCTAATGCCATGGTTTTTAAGGGAAAGGGAATAATCAAGTCAGCAAATGAAAGCCAGTAGCACCATCTACTGCTAATTAAAATATTTTCACTCTTGTTATTAATTTCTCTCTAGCACCACTATTCCATCAATTAAAGTAATTCTAAAACATTGCTTCATATCAACATTTAACCAAAAAAAGCATTGTGTGTGACAATAATACTATGTTAACTTACTACTTTATATTTTATGGGATGCTTTTATCAAAGGATAAGAAAACCAACTGTTGCTTTATAGCTATGTATTAATATAGAGCACAAGGGGGAAAATAATTATCTTGGTTACTTAGAAATTAATTGAAGAAATCCAAAATGAATCCAATAGACATTTATCAGCACACTCTGCTGCAGAACAAAGTATTGATCCTTATATTTAAAAGGGCATCTTACTAACTTTCATGGGAACCAACCAAATCAAATCAACCTTTTATTACATCAGTTCTTTCACTTTCTGATTTTTTTCCTTACTTGTACCCATGTAACACCATGTGCAATGCCAGGCCTCTCCCCTAGAGAACTGCTATGCTTTGTTAACATATATACACATATACACATATCCTTACTTCCCAGTGACTGTGATTAAAGAAATACTCTAAGCAGGCACCTGAGATTCTGGCACAGTGAAAACAAACTATGTACATATAGTGGGAAAGTATGTCTTACTACTAAAAATAAGTACAGTGTACTACTGTATAAGGCTTGAAAGGGCAAGATTAATTTTTCACTATTCTCTCTACACTTGGCTACTGCAACTCCTTTGTTATTAGATAGATATGAAGTCAAATACAATATGGAAGACTGAGTAATTCTGTGCTTCATTTTCCTATATAGACAAGACTTGAAATCACCTCACAAATTTTATTTCTGAATCAACCCATAATGATTCATATTATCTATCTGAAAATAAAAAGATTTAAGGATATTAACTAGCTCTGACTGCAGTTTATAAATAAGCTTTACCAATAAATGTCCAATATATTTAACTCTGCCAGACTTTCCTGTTACTTCTACTGTTGGTACTCGGTGAATAATTCCTAGAAATGAAGTGGAGAAAAAGGCAGTTTCTAGTCAACATAATTGTAATGGCATTAAATTGTATCACTGCTCTACTTGTTAATGGCAAAACAAATTGATTTAATTTAGTTTCTTTTCTACTGAGTGTTTTTAATCTATACTATTTAAGGGCAAGCATTTCTTCCTAGATGTGAAAAAGGTGTATATTTCAACTGAAGGAAGGGTATATATTTCTAACTGAAGACAGAAGAGCTATTGGAAATGACAAAACTAAAACTGGATTTCTAAAAAGGGTATTTCTCTAGAATAAAACTGAAAGAAAAAATTAATATTCTAAAAACTAAGTTTCTGAACTTGTTATTTATGGTAATAATTCACTAGAAAGTCATGATGAATAAAATTTAAAAGTTAATAACTACTGATTTAGCATTTTTCATTATCTGATATCACTGCAAAGAAAAACATTTCCTTTCACAGTGGAAAAACCAGAAGTCAGAATGCTTCAAACTGGGCCTACAATAACCAAAGAAGGTATGGTATCATCTTAAAATGACAGGCAAACATCAGCTCCATTCACTGAATGGAAATGCTAAGAAGTGATCAATTTCCCCCAACAGTCCTTAAATTCCATGTTTAATGTCTGTACCTAAAATTAATAATTTATTTTTAACTTCTCATGGAAGTTGATTCCTAAAAGGAAGTCTCTAAGACTTTGTTTATAAGTAATGGATTAAAATCTTCACGCCATTCTATTCAAAGGTTTTCAGACAAAACTTTCTAGAACTTGACTCCCCATCCCTAACTCCCCATACAAACATCTCCATGCCCCCAGCCAAATACACATTCCTATCCCCTCCTCTTCAAAGCAGAAGGGAATTCTGCAGACTTATGGCTCATTTGGCAATTGCTAGGAAACCTCACAGTTCAGCATCACCTCTGAAGATGGCAATCCTATAGATAACCTGAATTTTTACATCTACAGTGCAGTCAACGTGTAGAAAGAAGCCAAAATGTAATACATTTCAACATCCTCAAGTTTCAGTATCACAGATATCAAGAGGTGGGAAAAGACCTGCTTGTAGAGCTTTAAGCATTGTTGAACATAATATATTACCATCAATATAAAATATAATTAAGAAATATTTTTTATGTTCTACATGCATACCTTTACAAATTGTTTCTTCAAAGCAGTAAAGGCTGGAGATCACCATATTAGGTAAACTATGGCTTTTATCATAGATATTTTACAACATGCACCAGTAAGTGCCCTGGGTAGTAATCCTAATATTGTTTCAAGCCCTGTTCAGTTCTATATCTATGCTTTGCACCTCAGAAGTGAGCCTGCCAAGGCACTTAAAAACATAAGTCGTTTGGGGACTTCAAAAATGGGCAATTTATACCACACAGAAACCAATCCATCGGCAGTTCAATCAATAAGCACTTTCTTGCAGCACACAATATTATTTAAAAACTCCTCAAGCAACCAAAACCAAGTCCACTAAGATAAATTTACCCTTAATCAAATGTATAGAGAATGGTTCTTGGCTTCCCCTAGCAATCGAATATGGTTTCATATAATCAGAATAAAGAAAAAGGAACCCAAACAAGCCCCCGCCCCCAAACCTAGGACAAAAACAATCCAGATAAAAACAAAATATAACAAAAACCCCAATACACTCCACACTGCTTCATTTGAGGAACAATGTGCACAGTTCTGCATCCTTTTATCTGTCCTTTGAGGTGAGTTTTTCAATCAGTTCTTGGAGTGGTGCAAGTTCTCTTCTATCAATAAGGTTGAATTCCTACGCATGATAAAGAAAGGCAGAATAAATAGCAAAAACATTATTTGCATCTTATTCCAAAGTAAATTACCATGAACATTTGTTGGAAATTAGCTTTTGAAGTCAATAAAAGTAGATTATTTTTTTCCTTGTTCACTAGGTCTGTGTCTTGGGTAAATCACTTAACCACTCCTGATGTTATGTTTTTCCATCTGTGACATTAGGATAATCCCCCTACCTCATAAAATTATTGTGGGGGACTAAATGTGATAGTGGATGTTAACTACTTCATGTAATGCCTGACATAAAGTAACAATAAATGGGAATTGCTGCTTCCTACTGAAAGGAATGATCTGAACACCATTTAAGTACAGTCAACTAAGTAGAGACACACACAAAAAAAACACTAGCATCTCAGGCAAACTCAGCATTATATGAAAAGCCAAAATCTGGTTACAAACTAACGTATTTGCAAGCTATCATAAGATATGGTAAGAAAATAACATGAATATGGCTGGATCCACAAATGACAAGTACTGTGAAGAACAAATGAGAAAACCTGAATTTAATTTGTGCTCCTTTAGAAATTCCACCCCTGTCATTCTGAAGTTCACTTCTGAATAGATTTCCCCTGAACTATAAACTATAAGGCTAGTAAATAGAGGCTTGTCTACATTTCTGATCTTCTGCTGCCATGGTAAGGCACTCTCAGCTTCCAATTTAATTTATTAGCATCTATCATGTGCCAAGCACTACAGTTAAATACTGGAGAGAAGCATTAGGGGGTATTTAATAGCAGGACCACGCCTAAGATTTGTAGAGTCTGGGCCAAGTCATATATCATATGACTAAATTACTAAAATTTATATTAAGGTAGGATGTTGTTAAGAAAACATGTTCTATCCTCCTACCTTAACAAATATACTTTCACAATAACCAGGAGAACAGATTCAAACTTAGAATTCTCCAGACTCCTCAGGATTCTGCACTGGAAAGTAGTGACATGAGGAAAGCCAGCCCCGGGTGCCTGGCCCTTAGAAAACCTCCCTGCTTTTCCAACCCCATCCACCCTGCACCTCAGGAGGTCTCATATACGATTGGGGACACTTTGGGTAATGTCCACATTCCCTCTGAAACAGCTGCCATCAGCTACCCCTCAGGCCTAGAGGTATACATATCAAGAGACGGGACCTGACCTCAAAAGAATGGAGCCCAGGAAAAGATGCATGGAGACCATGGAAATACATTTTGGACCATGTGGACAGATAATTCTGAGTTTCGGGTACCCAAGCAAGCAACAGAAGGGATTTAGGTAGGTATATTCTTAGCCCTATGGATTCCTCGCTCTGTGGGGAGGGGTGCAGGCTGTGGAAGGACCACAGCACTTATCTCGAAATTGTGGGGTCCAAGGCCAGTGCCCCCCTTACTTAATCAAACGGTGATACTGCATAACTAATGGACCTACCTTTAAGAAGTTCACAGTGTCGTGAGATACAAACAGGATCAGATGTGGTAAATGCTGTGTATCGATCCCTTGCTACTTGCTAAGAGTTGGGAAACACAGTGTAAGATCACTGAGTCAAGTAAAATTAACCCTTCTGGAGGGAGAATATACTCTCTTAAACCACCATAACCTCAACTTTAGCAATCATGTTCTGCCTAAACCAAACACAGATGCAAACTTTAGGACAACATTTTCTTTGTTCCTTAGTTCTGGACATGGGATACCACAGTAAAGTAACTGTTAAGAGCAACAGTTTTGGCAAGTTACAATCTCCTAAAGTATGTTTATATAGGTAAAATGTATGCCTTCAGTGTGAGGAGTGTGTACAGGGGGAAGATGAATACATTATTTCTTAAAAGAACTGGGGAAGTGGCAACGACATTTATAAATATATGCCTATAGATATACAAAAACAACACGAATTCAAGATGTTGAATTGTTTATTCTCCTGACGACCATCTCCCCTTCTCAACCTCCAACAACAACAACAAAAAAACTGGTCAGCTCTTTTATTTCCACCTCTTTTTCATTTTTGCCTGTTATTTCTCTTATTATTACAGCAAGGTGAGAATACTGTCACTGCTTAGTCTACATTTGTAAGGCCAGTTCTTTGAAGACTAAAAAAAGAGGAAGTCAACTAGGAAGTCAGACCAAAGACTAATGACCCTCTGGCACAGAAACATTCTTTGTGACATATTTTTCCCTCAGACATGATGGATAGTCCTTAACTTAAAACTTATTTAGAATGTGGTTTTTTAAAAAAAGACAAAAAACGGATGTGATACTCAAAACCCATTCCTGGGCCACAGTCTGCTAATAAAGATCTAGGGCAGACTGGAGTAGGAGAAGTACTAAAATGTCCAGGAGAACCAGTTCATTCACAGATCTGCCAAACTAGTCAGATTCATTATCCGGCCCCTCCATATGGCCTGTTAACTGAAGCAAATCCAAGGCAGAACTTTTCAAATCCATTTTAGACTTGCATACCATCAACTTGTAAACTAAAAAAATTTAAAAACCAAAAGCCAGTCCTTATCATCATGGAAAAGTGTAGAAGAGGATGCAGACTAGAGAGATATGGCAAATTCCATCCTGACAGTGTGGATGCAGTATTCACCTTAGAATTATGAAGATAAATGCTTACCCTGAGCACCAAAAGCCTCCTCATCCAACTTACCTGGACAAAAAAAATAAAGTGCTTGAAAGATGTATTCAGATGTGCTTCCTCCTGAAGTTGGATCACAGGGTCAAAATGCTGATGATAAATGTGAGCATAAACCCTAAAGAGGCGTTTGAGTATAGTTTTTGCCACAGACATGAAATTCTTTGGGAATGGGACACCTAGAAAAGAGATAAACAACTCCCTCTAGTAACAAGAGATGACAACAAGACAATATGAGTTTGTCGGTAAAGAGCAAAATAAATCACCAAGACAAGGCTAAAAAGAAGTAGTATTTACGAATTTATACATATACCCATTATACCTTTTCAGAAGTTCTCAACATGTCATGAATGAAAATAAACTTCAAAGTTTTTATGATATAAGAATTAGTCTTCATTACAGCCTGTTATGTCTCTAACATACTACCACCGCATTTCTAAAATGAAACAAACACACACCCAAGATGGTAGTGGAGCTAAAACACTCAGATCATCAGATTTCTTTTTTTTTCTTTTTCTTTTTTTGAGATGGAGTCTCGCTCTGTCGTCCAGGCTGGAGTACAGTGGCTCGATCTCCGCTCACTGCAAGCTCCGCCGCCTCCCGGGTTCACGCCATTCTCCTGCCTCAGCCTCTAGAGTAGCTGGGACTACAGGCACCCACCATGCCCGGCTAATTTTTTTGTATTTTTAGTAGAGACAAGGTTTCACCATGTTAGCTAGGATGGTCTCGATCTCCTGACCTTGTGATCCGCCCGCCTCGGCCTCCCAAAGTGCTGGGATTACAGGTGTGAGCCACCGCGCTCGGCCAGATCATCAGATTTCTTAAGTCTCAATACAAATATGTGCTGAACAGAAATAATGCATTAACCATGTTCAGTTTTGTTTAAAATGCTTGCAGTTTATATTGTACTTTTTTCTATGGGAATTATTTCATTACTACTCCAAGTCTACATTTGTCCTGAAATTAGCTGCATTCTCTATTCCACTGATTTGTAAATTACAGCACTTTTACAGCACTGAAATAACAAAAGTAGAAAAATACAAAATCCCTGTGGAGAAGAGGGAACTCTTATATACCGTTGATGGGAACACAGATTGGTATGGCCACTATGGAAAACAGCATGGAGGTTCCTAAAGAATTAAAAATAGAATACCATATGACCCAGCAATCCGTCTTCTAGGTATATACCCAAAGGAAATTAAATAACCCAGTCGTAAAGGTATCTCCACTCCTATGTTCACTACAGCATTGTCCACAATAGCCAAGATATGGAAACAACCCAGGTGTCCATCAACAGATGAAAGGATTTTTAAAACTGTGCTATATATATACAATGAAATATTATTCAGCTACAAAAAGAGGAGATCTTGCAATTTACCACAACATGGATAGACCTCGAAGGCATTACGCTAAGTGAAACAAGCCAGACACAAAGAAAAATCTTGTATAACCTCACGTATGTGGAATTTTTTTTAAGTCAAATATACAGAGATAAACAGTGGCTACCAGGGAAAGTGGTGGAGCTAAGTGAAAGGATAGAAAGTAGCAGTTATGTAAAATGAACAAGACTAAAGATCTAATGTATAACATGAGGACCATAGTTACCAGTAGTGTACTTAGTGTACTGAGGCTGGGCGGTGACTCACACCTGTAATTCCAACACTTGGGAGGACAAGGTGGGAGGATCACTTGAGCCAGGAGTTCAAGACCAGCCTGGGCAACATAGTAGCCCCTTGCCTCTATAAAAAATTAGAAATTAGCAGGGTATGGTGGTGTATACCTGTGGCCCCAATTACTTAGGAGGCTGAAGCAGTAGTATTGCTTAAGCCCAGGAGATTGAGGCTGCAGTAAGATGTGATTGTGCCACTGAACTACAGCTTTGGCAACTGAGTGAGATCTTGTCTCAAAAAAAAAATGTTAAAGAAGAATAGTATATTGTATTCAGGATTTTTGCTAAATGAGTAGATTATAGCTGCTCTTACCACAGGGGGGAAAAAGGATAACTATGTAAGATGATGGATATCTTAATCTGTTTCATTATAATAACCATTTTATTATGTACAGTCTCATAACATCGTGTTGTATATCTTAAATATACATGATAAAATCTATTTTTAAAAATGTATAAAATCCCATATGCTTTGTTAAACTTGCTAAATGATGCAGACTGGCATAAGAGCCAAAATTGGTACTACTGGGTTCAATGTCATCATATTGCCATCATATTGCTACTGCTCATTTAAAATTACTACAGTTCACAAAGACACATAAGACAAACCAAAGTGAAAGGACATCTATAAAATATATGTACTCTTCAATAATATCGATGTCATGAAAAACCAAAAATGACTAAGGTGCACATTTCCAGATCAAAGGAGGCTAAAGAGGCAACAAATAAATGAAAACAAATATAAAAGATTTCCTTTGCTATGAAGTACATTAAGAAAACCTGAAAAGCTCAAATAAGATCTATATAGTATAGTATCAATATAAATTTCCTAATTTTGATATCTGTACTGTGATTTTTTTAAGGAAATACATATTAAAGGTTTTAAAGGCATCATATATGCAACTTACTCTCAAACAGTTTAAGAAAAGGAATGAATGAATATATGTGTATGTGTGACAGAGGTTGGGAGAGGGAGAGGGAAGGAGGAAGATGTTTACAACGAAGAATCTGGATGTAGGGTTTGTATGATTCTTTTTACATTTCCTTGCATAAGTCTTGCAAATTTTCTAAAAGTTTGAAATTGGATCAAAATAAAAATTTTAAAACTATATTATGAGGGAGAAGAGAAAACGTGGGGACACTCATCCAACCCTTATGATACATATATACATATAAGTAATTCAGTCTTAAAAAATTGCTCTTTTATTAAAAAAGTTCCAAGTGGTTAATGCATTCAATAAATATGTTTAAAATACTCCATAATAACAACTATTTATATTGTTGTCTTCACCACATTTTTTTTTTCAAAAAATAAATCATAAAATGTCAAAAAGTTCTAACATTACAGGAGCAGATTCTTAGCTTTTTGAGACAATCAGTTGTAAGTTGTAAGAAGTTTGAGAAGGCAAAAACATGACTGTCTAAATGTTTATAATTAGACAGTCATGTTTTTAAATATATTTATCTTTTTCACACCAAATTTATCATGAACATTAAGGTAAACCCTCTATTTTATTTTATTTATTTTAATCTAATTTTTTTAGACAGAGTCTCTATCACCCAGACTGGAGTTCAGTGGCCCTTAAAAGTAAATATAAAAAAGCAAAAGTCACTCAGCTGATGATACGGCAACCCCTCAAATCTTGTTTTCTTCTCACACAGCTTAATATTTGAATTTGTAAGATTCATATTGTGGGTCATAAATTCAAACTCCCTTTTGATCACAAATATATTACTAAATAGCACTGGATAGAAGCCATATGAACTTCCCTAAATAAGCAGATAAGACTGTGGCAGATGTTATTAGCTATCTACTCAATATCCATTCTCTTTTTTCTATAACAGGGCCAGATGTTGTTACTATCCTAGATATCCTGATCTCATCATTTAAAATTAGAGAGAGAGTTCCCAGCACTTTGGGAGGTCAAGGTGGGCATATCACTTGAGGTCAGGAGTTCGAGACCAGCCTGGCCAACATGGTGAAACCCTGTCTCTACTAAAAATACAAAAAAATTAGCTGGGCGTGGTGGCGGACGTCTGTAGTCCCAGTTACTTGGGAGGCTGAGGAAGAAGAATCACTTTAACCTGGGAGGTGGAGGTTGCAGTGAGCCGAGATCACGCCACTGAACTCCAGTCTGGGTGACAGAGACTCTGTCTAAATAAATTAGATTAAAATAAATAAAATAAAATAAAATAAAATAAAATATAATATAATATAATAAAATAGAGGGTTTACCTTAATGTTCATGATAAATTTGGTTTGAAAAAGATAAACACCTTTAAGTGCATAAGATTGGAAATATATGTTACATATGGTACTTTACCATGGTTCCTGGAATAGGAATAACCCTCCAGCTAGAACTTTCTACTGAAAGGGCTTTTTAAGCCTTTCCTTTACTTCAGGAAAGTAAGTTTATTCTCAATGATGATCATAATTGTTTTTTAAAGTATTAAAAAAAAACTATCATTGTCTGAAAATAAACTCAGTGATACTTTAATCTAGAATATCATCAAAAAATAATTACCTTAAGAGAGGGAGATCATTTATTTTCTAATATACCTATCCTTTCAGCTAATTATGCATTTAAAAGCACTAAGTTAAAGGGGGAAAGCTCAATTCACACAGGATCACTTGCTTATTTTACCACTGTGTTAACAAACTTTTGTGCCTCTTCTTGGGAGGTGCATAACATATACACACATCAACACAGCCATAAAGAACTCTCCAACTAGATATAGTGGAAAAAGGGAGGAAAATTCTATAAACATATAATAGATAAATCATGATGGATCCCAATTACAAAAAATAATTATACCAATTTTTGATGGAAATAACGTCTCATCATCCAACTGGTCCTGAACCCAAGTCATCAAGTAATCAATATACTTTGGTGCAGAGCACTTTATAGGTTTCTTTATGTTCGTTCCATCTGCCCAATGATACTCATATCTGCATTGGAGAGATAAAAAGCACACAGAAGATTAGTATATGCCTATACACAGTGTATATATTTTATGTATCTATATTACTAATGTACACACAGACATGTTTTCAATACTCTGCTCCTCCTAATAAAGATATATTTTTAAATATCCAATGGACTACTTTGCATTTATCACAATTCAAACTAAGTAGATCCCAACAAACTCATGTTTTGTGTTTCTATGCTCTCCTCACATGTCTGAATTTTTCTGCACAGCTGTCATAAACAGCATTTTTTATATATATATATATATATATTTTTTTTTTTTTTTTTTTTTTTTTTTTTTTTTTTTTTGAGACGGAGTCTTGCGCTGTGGCCCAGGCTGGAGTGCAGTGACCGGATCTCGGCTCACTGCAAGCTCCGCCTCCCGGGTTCACGCCATTCTCCTGCCTCAGCCTCCCGAGTAGCTGGGACTACAGGCGCCTGCCACCTCGCCCGGCTAGGTTTTTTTTTGTATTTTTCAGTAGAGACGGGGTTTCACCGTGTTAGCCAGGATGGTCTCGATCTCCTGACCTCGTGATCTGCCCGTCTCGGCCTCCCAAAGTGCTGGGATTACAGGCTTGAGCCACCGCGCCCGGCCAACAGCATTTATATTTTAGAATCACATATTATTGTAGTAGAAAAACTAGCTTACTTCCTAGTTCTATGATGACTACTATTGTACTTTATGGTTGTTTTTCTTCCTTAAAAACCACTTCTCCTTATGCAGTACAATTCTTTTTAACTTGGGGCTTTAAATTTTCGGTTAAGGATAGAGAATGACACAGAAGCACCAAAATAAGATTAATGAGGATGAGAATGATTTCATATTTGAGTACATTTGGCTGAAGAGCTAAACATGTCTTTAAAGAAGGTCCAAAGAAAATTTGCAACCCAAATAAAGGCTTTTGGTATTAGCAGAACACCACCATCTTTGATTCAATAAACATCTAATATGCACCTTCCATGTAAAAGATACTAAGAACAAGAAACACTAAAATGAAAGACACTTTCCCTACTCTCAAGGAAAATAGGCTAGTAGAAAGGACAGCCTCAAAAGTGAAGACGTAAAAACGGTATGATAAGTACCCTAAAAGAGGCCAGGCAAGGTGGCTCACACCTGTAATTCTAGCACTTCAGAAGGCTGAGGCGGGCGGATCACTTGAGGTCAGGAGTTCAAGACCAGCCTGGCCAATATGGTGAAACCCCGTCTCTACTAAAAATATAAAAATTAGCCAGAAATCGCTTGACTCAGGGAGGCAGAGGTTGCAGTGAGCCAAGATGATGCCCATCCCAGCCTGAGCAACAGAGCGAGACTCCGTCTCAAAAAAAAAAAAAAAACACAAAACCCTAAAAGAGTTACACACATACACACACATCCCCTGAATTTTGAGATAAGGAAGATGCATACAAGTGAAATTCCAAAGTGGAAAAATCTCTAAACTCAACTAGCATTTAATATTTTAGTTTCCAAAAGGTTACTTCTGCTGCTTAACCTCTCTCCCTTTGATTCAATTCTACCCTTGTCCCCAGATTTGGGCTAAATGATAGGTCAGTTAGCCTGGGAAAGGAGATGACAATATATAAAAGAAAAATACTACAGGATATTTTAAACAATAGCAATTATCTCTGGATAGGATAAGTGAGGATGCTTTCTATTTAATCAGAACTACTTATACCTGAACAATAATATTAAACAAGATATACCTGAATTAAACATTCTGTAGACAACCTTACTGCCAAAAGTGGGGCAACAGGGATGACTATCAAGTCCATTTTGAAGGTCTCCAAGGAGATACTTTCCAACACCTCTTGATATTCTGTTTTTACTGTTTAATCACTTTCACAGTCAAAAGATTCTTTCTAATATAATACTAAAGTTCTTTGTGCAATTTAAGCCTATTGTATCTCCTTGTTTGCTCCTCGTAGGAGATAGAGACCATGAATGGTAAGATTTTAGCCATCATTATGCTTTTTTTTTTTTGAGACAGGATCTTGCTCTGTAGCTTAGGCTGAAGTACAGTGGCACAAGCATAGCTCACTGCACCCTTGAACTCCTGGGCTCAAGCAATCCTCCCACCTTGGCCTCCCAAATGCTGAGATTACAGGTGTGAGCCACCATCCCCAGACTGTAATTATTCTTTTTTTTTTTTTTTGAGGCGGAGTCTTGCTGTCGCCCAGGCTGGAGTGCAGTGGCACGATCTCGGCTCACTGCAAGCCCCGCCTCCCGGGTTCACACCATTCTCCTGCCTCAGCCTCCCGAGTAGCTGGGACTACAGGCACCTGCCACCTCGCCCGGCTAATTTTTTGTATTTTTAGTAGAGATGGGGTTTCATCGTGTTAGCCAGGATGGTCTCGATCTCCTAACCTCATGATCCACCCACCTCGGCCTCCCAAAGTGCTGGGATTACAAGCGTGAGCCACCGTGCCTGGCCGACTGTAATTATTCTTAAGAGACAGGGGCACAAGCATGTTTACTACCTTATGTGAAGAAACTTTAACATTTTTAACTTTCCCTCACAATCATGTTTTTCATCTTGTCAATCATTTTCAGATGTTTCACATTTATATTTAAATGTAAAAATCAGAAACAGACAAGGTAAACCAAAGAATCATTTTCAATATTCTGAAGTGTTTTTTAAAAATATTAACTATCTCTATCCTAAGGCTTTTTGAAAAATAAAATAATTGTATATTGCTTAGACCTTTAGAGTTTACAACTATGACTCCCTAATCTCTTCTTTTTCTTTCATTGTGTTTATATTTACGATGACTTTCTTCATTCTGTAGCTCTATTTTGCCGCGGTGCCTTTCTCATTCTAGCTTTGACAGACTATTCTCTTTGAAATGTATTTCTGTCATCACAGCATGAACTGGTAAACTGCAAACTCCAATGCACAATTTCTTTTTTAATAATAATAAAAATCAGTAACTGAGGGCCAGGCGCAGTGGCTCACCCCTGTAATCCCAGCACTTTGGGAGGCCGAGGAGGGCAGATCATTTGAGGTCAGGAGTTTGAGACCAGCCTGGTCAACATGATGAAATCCTGTTTATATGAAAAATACAAAAACAGCCGGGTATGGTGACATAATCCTGTAATCCCAGCTACTCAAAGAGGCTGAGGCAGGAAGATCTCTTGAACCAAGGATGCAGAGGTTGCAGTAAACCAAGATCGCACCACTGCACTCTAGCCTGGGCAACAGAGCAAGATTCTGTCTCAAAAAAAAATAAAATAAAAATTTAAGCCGGGCGCGGTGGCTCACGCCTATAATCCCAGCACTTTGGGAGGCTGAGGCGGGCGGATCACAAGGTCAGGAGATCGAGACCACGGTGAAACCCCGTCTCTACTAAAAATACAAAAAATTAGCCGGGCGCGGTTGTGGGCACCTGTAGTCCCAGCTACTCGGGAGGCTGAGGCAGGAGAATGGTGTGAACCCGGGAGGCGGAGCTTGCAGTGAGCCGAGATCGCGCCACTGCACTCCAGCCTGGGCGACAGAGCGAGACTCCGTCTCAAAAAAAAAAAAAAAAAAAAAAAAAAAAAAAAATTTAAAAAACAGTATCTGAGAACAAAGTTCTATGAGCCATGATTCAATACTACTTTGCAAGGGGCTTAGCATTTATTAAGTATTAACAAATGCCTCTCCTAGGCACAATCCTTCATCTGCTGGTAAAAATGAAGAACTATGACAACTACTACATCTTCTTAGTACTAATGACTAGGAAATGTCAAGATTCTCCCCCTTCAAAAAAAAAAAGGAGAAAGGAAGGGAGGGAGGAAGGGAGAAAAGAAGAGAAGGAAGAAGAAAAGGGATGTAGAGAAAGAAGAAACAGGAGGAGGGAGAAAGGAAGGAAAAGGAGGAAGAAAGAAGAGAAAGAGAGGGAAGCAGGCAGGCAGGAGACCACACAGCTTTAACGTTATGTACGCACGCATGCATGCATACAGGAACAGAGACAAACAGCTCTCACACCAGAAGAACTGGCCTTCTTAGAAGGCAGTACTATTTAATTTCTCAAGGTAAAACTGACCATAGAATAGAAAAACTAAAAACATCTATTTTCACAAGTGAAGCTTAACCAAAGTGAACATCAGTAATATTGACAAGAATTAATACTAATACTAGTTTTCCAAAAGTATTTCATTTCTAAATGCCCCCGTTCCTCTAAGAAATCTTCCCAAAATAACAAGTAACAGAAATTCACACTCTACCTTTGACGATAAAATTAGGAGACACCTATGTCTTTAAATCACTTTTTTTTTGAGACAGAGTCTCACTCTATCAGTCAGGCTGGAGTGCGGTGGCACGATCTCAGCTCACTGCAACCTCACCTCCACCTCCCAGGTTTAAGTGATTCTCGTGCCTCAACCTCCTGAGTAGCTGGGATTACAGATGTGCACCACCACGCCCAGCTAATTTTTCTATTTTTAGTAGAGACGAGATTCACCACGGTGCCCAGGTTGCTGTCAACCTCCTGACCTCAGGTGATGATCTGCCAGTCTCAGCCTCTCAAAGTGCTGGGATTGTAGGCGTGAGCCACCATGTCCAGCCTAAACGACATTATTTTTTAAAGGGGCTATCTTGACTAGACTTTTCAAACAGGCAAGGTGGGGAGTACGACAGTTCATACAAGTTCAAGTAGGGTGAGGAGAGAACAAAAGACGCACCTGCAACTACAAACCCCATACAAACTCCAAAGAAGACGTTGCTCCAAAGTAAACAGTCCCGTGACGGGTAAAAACCACAAGCATACTGCTGCAGGAAGAGGTCTAAATGGAGGAAGGGAATTGACAGACACTAGATTTTGAATAGCTCTGCAGCTATACTCATCTCCACGGGCTAGAAAGAAGTGAAGGTTCAAATACAGCTTTGTGTCTTTGCTAGTATGATCTTCCTTTCTCTTTACTGAGAACTGCCAACTTATTTTACGTCTTCACATGGTATCTCCATATCTTTCCTGAGCTACAATATTATACTTCTGTTACGGGCTCTTTGATCATTTGACTAAATTCTTTGAGTCTATGGCAATGCATAGAGCAATATTTTTATAATGAATGTTGACATATGAGGTAAAAAATATATATGAAAGGCCTTACATTTAGGTACCACTGAAGAAATGGTAACTGCCATTGTTATTATTAGTAGAAGTAATAATAAAAGCCAGTTTCCAAAATGTACTGATTCAACCCACATTTTTTGGATGTTAAAACAAGGTAGCAAGCTCTGTCCTTGCACCAAAAGGGAATTAAAAGAAGAAAAAATCCAACCGGTTAAATAGAACATGTATGAATAGTGTAAGAAATATAACAAAAAAATATCATTACAAAGGTAAAAAAGTTAAACAGTCTGATGAAATCAGAAGGCTGTGACAGAGAAGTAATTGAAAAAAAACATGAAGATCAGTAAGATTTTTTGAAATATTGACAGAAAATGACAGGAGTGAAATGGGAGAGAAGAAAAATGTCCAAGAGAAGAAGAGAATAAGCAAGCTTCCAGAGAATGTAAGTAACGGAGGGAACAGCAAGGTATTTCCAGTAATCCAGTTAGGATAGACCAGAGAAGACACATAAGCAAACAGAGAAAAGGCAGGATGGAGAGTCACAAAGCCCAAGCTGAGGAATCTAGATTAACAGTCACTGCAAACCTCAGAAAGAGATGTTAAGTAGCAAAAAATTACATGGTCAGAAACCCCATTCTTCTCTAAGAACCGTAAAATAATGTAAAAATAAGAAACCGATCATTAACTATGTCTTACTTTGGGCCAGCTGACATCACTGGACAACTCTCTTCTGTACAGAAGTCTGTGATGGTTCCATAAAGCATGTTGATCTGATTGAAGAAATCCACAGCTGTAAAGCAAATATCAGTTGTAAGTAAAACAAAATGGCTAAATTTAAAATGAAATTTTATTGTACTTGAACAGAATAGGCTTATCAGTGTTCTTTCCCCTACAAAGAACAGGTGAAAACCATACACGGAAGTCTCAATACACTGAAATGAGGAGCTTGTGTTTATCAAACAACTCCCTTGAGAGCAAAACGGCAAGCACAGAGAGGAAGAAATTATTTGCAACATATACAAACAACAGAAATCTTTTATCTAGAATATATAAAGAACTCATATAGATCAATAAGAAAAAGACAACACAGCTGAAAAATGTGAGACAGTTTTAAACTGTCACTTCACAAAAGAAATTTCCAGGTGGTCAAATGTCCTATGAAGAGATGTTGGTAATCACGGAACTACAAATTGAAATGATAGTGGGATGCCATTCCGTAGGCCCCAAAAAGGCTAAAATTTATTTGAAAATGCAACAAGGCAAGAATATCCAACACATTCTTAAAGAAGAACCAGGCTGGGCACGATGCATCACACCTGTAATCCCAACACATTCACAGGTCAAGGCTGGAGAATCGCTCGAGCCCAAGAATTCAAGACCAGCCTGGGAAACACACTGAGACCTCGTCTCTGCCAATAAAAATAAAAATAAAATTAGTTGGGCATGGTGGTGAATGCCTGTGGTTCCAGCTAGACAGGAGGCTGAGGTGGGAGGACTCCCTGAGCCCAGAAGTTAGGCTGCAGTGAGCCATGATCACATTACTGCACTCCAGCCTGCATGACAGAATATGTCTCAGAACAAAAACTAAGGTAAGTACTAAGATTTATAAAGCACAATGAATAAAACAGTATAATTTTAGTAGACCAATGGAACAGAAGAGAGACCTAGGCAATTACAGAAACAGATGCGAACATAGATGAAACATTTGATTTATGGCATAGCCATCACTGCAGAATGAGCAAAGGACAATGTTTTCATAAATATTTCTGAGTCAACTGGTTATTGCTATCGGGAAAAAACAAAACCTGGCCAGGCACAGGTGGCTCACACCTGTAATCCCAGCACTTTGGGAGACTGGGGCAAGAGAATGGCTTGAGGCCAGGAGTTCAAGACCAGCCTGGGGAACATAGCAAGACCCCACCTCTGCAAAAAATATTTTAAAAATTAGCCAAGTATGGTGGTGTTCTCCTGCAGTCCGAGCCACACCACTCAGAAGGCTAAGACAGGAGAATTGCTTGAGCCCAGGAGTTCCAGGCTATAGTGAGCTATGATCTCGCCACTGCATTCCAGTCTGAGCCAAAGAATGAGACCTTGTCTCAAAAAAATAAAGTAAAATGAGGCCAGGAGCAGTGGCTCACACCTGTAATTCCAGCACTTTGGGAGGCTGAGGCAGACGGATCACCTGAGGTTTGGAGTTCAAGACCAGCCATGATCAACATGGAGAAACCTTGTCTCTACTAAAAATACAAAATTAGCCTGGTATGGTGGCACATGCCTGTAATCCCAGCTACTTGGGAGGCTGGGGCAGGAGAATCGCTTGAACCTGGGAGGCGGAGGTTGCAGTGAGCTGAGATTGTGTCATCGCACTCCAGCCTGGGCAACAAGAGCGAAACTCCATCTCAAAAAAATAAATAAACAAAATGAAATCAAATGAAATTAGACTCTTCACTCACGTCATACCCAAAAAGCAATTCCAAGTAGACTGTACCTCTAAATGTGAAAGGTAAGACAATTAAGTTTAAAAAGAGCATAGGCCAGGCATGATGGCTCACACCTGTAACCCCAGCACTTGGGGAGACCAAGGCCTGGGGAGGATCACTTGAGCCCCAGAGTTTGGGACCACCCTGGGCAACACAGTAAAATCCCGTCACTACAAAAAATTAAATAATAAATAAATTAGCTGGGCATGGTGGTCATGCCTGTAATCCCAGCACTCTGGAACACTCTAGTAGGCTGAAGTGGGAGGGTCACTTGAGCCAGGGAATTTCAAAGCTGCAGTGAGCCATGATCGTGCCACTGCACTCCAACCTGGATGACAGGGCAAAACTCCCTCAAAAACATAAAAATTTAATTTTAAAAAAAGAGAACAAAATACACTAATCATAAAGGAATAGTTTTCATGTTTCATTAGATTTGTACCTAGGTTGATATTTTTGATGCTATTTTTTTTTTACTTTTTGTTCATTTTCTTTTGGCCTTTATTTCCTGGTGATGAGATATTCATAACTTTATATTGACCCAAGAGCTGACCACCTCATTAAATTCATCTATTAGTAATAATAATCATGGACTTTTAGATTTTCAACATATTTTCTTTTCCAAAAAGGGATTTTCAGACCAATCAACATATTTACTTTCATTGGCTATAAATGAAAAGAATAATTCTTTCTTCCTTTCCAGTCAGTATATTTTTTATTATTTTTCTTGCCTTACTGAATTGGTTAAGACTCCAGTAACTGGCCAGGTGCGGTGGCTCACGCCTGTAATCCCAACACTTTGGGAGGCCAAGGCGGGTGGACCATCTGAGGTCAGGAGTTCGAGACCAGCCTGAACAATATGGTAAAACCACATTGTTCTACTGAAATGTCAAAAATTAGCCAGACATGGCAGTGTGCACCTGTAGTCCCAGCTACTCAGGAAGCTGAGACAGGGGAACTGCTTGAACCCAGGAGGCAGAGGCTGCAGTGAGCCGAGATCACGCCACTGTACTCCAGCCTGGGTGACAGAGCAAGACTCCATCTCAAAAAAAAAAAGAAAGAAAAGAAAAAAAAGGACTCCAGTAACATATTGGTGGCAGATATCCTCCACTCTTTCCTAAATTAAGAAAAAATTTCAACATTTACTATTATACTGTTAAAGCTATTCTGCAAATAGATATGCTTTATCAGAAGAAAGTTCTCATCTATTACTTGATAACCCTTTTATTATGAATTGATTCTGAATTTTAACAAATGGTTTTTCTGCATGTATTGCTGTGATATGATTTTTTTTTCTCCTTGATTTTGGTTAATGCAGTGAATTACAATGACCAATTTACATTTTTTTTCTAATTTGTTGTTTTTTTTTTGAGGTAGGATCTCACTCTATTGCCCACGCCCGGGGTGCAGTCAGAGCTCACTGGAGCCTCAAACTCCTGGGTTCAAACAATCCTCCCGCCTCAACCTCCTTGAGTAATTAGGACTACAGGCATGCAACACCATAGCTGGTTAACTTTTAAAATTTTTTATAAATAGTGGGATTTAGCCCACGCGGTGGCTCACGCCTGTAATCCCAGCGCTTTGGGAAGCTGATACAGGTGGATCACCTGAGGTCAGGAGTTCAAGACCAGCCTGACCAACACGGAGAAACCCCATCTCTACTAAAAATATAAAAGTAGCCGGGCACAGTGGCACATGCCTGTAATCCCAGCTACCCGGGAGGCTGAGGCAGAAGAATCGTTTGAACCTGGGAGGCAGAGGTTGCAGTGAGCCGAGATGGTGCCAATGCACTCCAGCCTGGGCAACAAGAGCAAAACTCCGCCTCAAAAAAAAAAAAAAAATTGTGTGACTCACTATATTGCCTAAGCTGATCTGAACCCCCTGGCCTCAGGTAATCCTTCCACCTTGGCCTCCCGAAGTACTGGGATTACAGGCATAAGCCACAACCTGAGGCCCCTCAGATGTTAAACTAATCTTTGTATTTCTGGAATAAACTCAACTTAGTCACAATGAATTATATACACTTTTAAAATGTTACTAGATTCAACTCACTAACATTTTTATTATCTACATTCATTTCAAAAGTTAGATGACCTAGTTCCCTTTCTCCTAATGTTCATGTAGAACTCATAAAACTAATATATTTTCCCATTCTTTATAAGAGTCAAACACTGGTGTTATTTCTTCCTTAAATGTTTCATGGACATACTATTGTGGCAAGGTTTTTAAATAGATTGCAATTTTTTTTAAGTTATAAGATTATTCAGATTTTTTATTCTAGTGTTAACTTTGATCAGTTGAATTTTTATAAGAATTCGATTATTTCAGTTAAACTTTCAAATTTATTGGGATAAATCTGTAACTTGTTCACAATATTCTCTTACAACTTTAAATAAACAATATTCTCTTACAACTTTTAATGTTATGTAAGATCTGGTGTGTATTTCCTTTTTTATTCCTGATATTGGTTATTTGTGCTTTCAGATATTATTAAATAATTAATATTTTAAATATTTTTAAAATATTAAAATATTTTTTTCTTGATCAATCTTACCAGGAGTTATAAATTTTTAGACTTTTCAAAGAATTATTTTTTTTTTTTTGAGATGAAGTCTCACGTTTCACCATGTTGGCCAGGCTACTCTTGAACTTCTGACCTCAAGAGATCCACCCACCTCCGCCTCCCAAAGTGCTGGGATTATAGGCATGAGCCACCATGCCCAGCCTGATTCCATTTTATGTTTATTTTCTATTTTATTAACTTCTGTTCTTTACTAATAACCTCTTTTAACTTTTTTTTTTTTTTTGAGATGGAGTTTCACTCTTGTTGCCTAAGCTGGAGAGAAATGGCACAATCTCAGCTCACTGCAACCTCCGCCTCCTGGGTTCAAGCAATTCTCCTGCCTCAGCCTCCCAAGCAGCTGGGACTAGAGGCACGCCTCACCACGCCCAGCTAATTTTTGTATTTTTAGTAGAGATGGGGTTTCGCCATGTTGGCCAGGCTTGTCTCGAACTTCTGATCTCAGGTGATCCACCCACCTTGGCCTCCCAAAGTGCTGGAATTACAGGTATGAACCACTGCACCCGGCCTCGCCTCTTTTAACTTTCTTTGCATTTAATTTGCTGTTGGTTTTCCAACCTAGGAGAATGATGCTTAGTTCATTAACTTTTAATATTTTTTCTTTTCTTTTTTTTTTTTTTTTTAAGAGACAGAGTCTTGCTCTGTCGCCCAGGCTGGAGTGCAGTGGGGAGATCTCCGCTCACTGCAAGCTCCGCCTCCCCGGTTCACACCATTCTCCTGCCTCAGCCTCCCAAGTAGCTGGGACTACAGGCGCCCGCCACCACACCCGGCTAATTTTTTGTATTTTTAGTGGAGATGGGGTTTCACTGTGTTAGCCAGGATGGTCTCCATCTCCTGACCTTGTGATCTGCCCGCCTGGGCCTCCCAAAGTGCTGAGATTACAGGTGTGAGCCACCGCGCCCGGCCTTTTCTTTTCTAATATATGTGTTTATGTAAGGCTCTAAATTTCCTCTAACACAGCTTTAGCTATAATATATCCCACAAGTTTCCATATATAGTATTTTCATCACCAAATTTCAGTTCAAAATATTTTCTAATTTTCATTGAGATTTGCTTTTTCCAAACATATAGAGATTTCTGTTTACTACTGCTTTCTAGTGAGATTCTACCATGGTCAGAGAATGTATTGGTTTCCATTTTTGAAATTGTACATATATATACTCTTAGATGCTTAGGTCATGTGCTTCTAGGTCAAGTTTGTTAATCATGGTGCTCAAATTTTTCTAACTCCTTACTGATTTTTTCTTCTGCATTTTCGATCTGTTACTGAAAGAGGATTGTTAAAATCTCCCGTTATGACCACGGATTTTTTCATGCCTCAGCCTGCCAAGTAGCTGGAACTACAGGGATGCACCACCATGCCTGGCTAATTTTTTTTTGTATTTTTAGTAGAGATGGGGTTTCATCATTTTGGCCAGGATGGTCTTGAACTCCTGAGCTCAAGTGATCCGCCCACGTGGCCTACTCCCAAAATGCTGGGATTAGAGACGTGAGCCACTGTGCCTGGCCTCTTAAATTTTCATGAGGTCTAATTTATTTTTTCTTTTAAAAGCACACTTTTGGTTTTGTATGTAGAAACTCATCACCAAATCCAAGGTCACATAGATTTTTCTCCTGTGTTGTTTTTTTTTTTTTCCAAGTTTTATAGTATTGTGTTGTATTTTTAGGTCTATCATTCAATTCATGTTAATTTTTCTGAAAGGTGTAAATCTGTGTCTAGATTTATGTTTCTGCATCTGGATGTCCCAGTGTTCACCGCCATTTGTTGAAAAAATAATCCTTTCTCCGCTGAATTGCCTTTTCTTCTTTGTCAAGATCAGTTGATTCTATTTATATGGACCACTGGTAACTTTCATAACTTCAATTATATTTTTCTGTGTTCCTTTTTGAACATGTTCACTTTGAAATCACATTTAGACATCAAAATAGTGTTATCAGGTAGAGTTCTGACTAATTCGTGAAGCCTGGGGAGAGATCTCAACTACAGTTATGAATGCAAGAGTCCTTGGTGGGTAAATTTTTATTTTATTAGTTTAGAGAAGAGGTCTCCCTATGCTGCCCAGGCTAACCTCGAACTCCTGGGCTCGAGCCATCCTCCCACCTCAGCCTCTGGAATAGCTAGGATTACAGATGTGAACCACCACTCGCAGCTAATTTATTTTATTTTATATTTTTATAGAGACAGGTCTTGCCCAGGCTAGTCTCAAACTCCTGGCCTCAAGTAATCTTCCCACCTCGGCCTCCCAAAATGCTGGGATTATAGCGTGAGCCAATGCACCCAGTCTCTCCTTATATTCTTTAGGATTATTTTTTATTATTCTATTTTTCTCCTGTATTAGCTAAGTAATTATACTCTCACCTATCATTTGGATATAAATCTTTTCAATAATTCCCTTTACTCTTTTATGAACCTGAAATGTTTACTGAATCACTGCCAGTGAGTGGAAGTACCTGTCCTGACTCCAACCCTATTCACCTACTTCATCAAGTGTCATTTGGGAAGATTACTATAAATAAGGAAAATTTTACAGTCCAACACTTCAGTTAAATGCTGTATTTTCAAAGCAGAGTATATCTTAAGCAGATGTTCTAATGCTACAGTCCAGAGCAATCTGTGTCCAGCTGTAGTAAAATCATAGAATTACTGTGAAATTTTAAAAGTTCTCAAAGTTCTAGGTGTTTCAGTAGTACAGTAGTCCCCCTTTATCTGTGGTTTCACTATCCATGGTTTCAGTTACCTGTGATCAACCACGGGCTGAAAATATTAAATGGAAATTTTCGGAAATAAACAATATGTAAGTTTTAAATTGTGTGCCATTCTGAGTAACGTGATGAAATTTCACACCATCTCACTCCGTCCACTTGGGATGTGAATCATCCCTCTGTCTAGCTGTATACGTGCCCATTAATCACTTATAGTAGCCACCTTGGTTATCAGAGTGAAGGATTACAAGAAGGGTTAAGTAAAGCACAATAAGATTATTTTGAAAGAGAGAGACCATATTCACATAATTTTTACTACAGTATAATTGTAACTGTTCTATTTTATTAATAGTTGTTAACCTCTTGTTGTGCTTAATTTTAAATTAATCTTTAATAAATTTTAAATTAAGCTTTATGAATTAAGCTTTATCATAGGTATGTGGTGTACAGGAAAAAACACAGTGTATATAAGGTTCAGTCCTATCACCGGTTTCAGGAATCCACTGGTCATCTTGGAATGTATCCCTAGCAGATAAGGGAGGTACAGACACTCAGTTGTGGCAACTGAGAAAGAGACAGAATACAGACAGAAAATGATTATTTGCTTTTATATTTAAAAGTCAGAATCTACTGTACTACAGAAGCTCTATACAGCCATCCTTACATTTTAAACATGAGTAAATGAACTCTCAAATTTTACAAAAGGCACAAATTCGTACAAAAAGAACATACACATATATTGGAGATTTGTTCTGAATATTGTCTTGGAGATGACACAGAACCATCTTGGAAATACGACAGGCCTCATCAATAAAGCAAATAAATCACTTTATTTCAAATAACTAGACTCTCTTGGTCCAAGAGGATAATCACATAATAATAACATGGCTCTTGTGTAAATGCTGTCACAGTAAGTTTTAAGACATCATAATAAAATCTCCTGGTTCCTAAAAGGTTATTAGAGGAGGGGCCACTCAATTTATAAATTCCATGACATAGTTCAAATTATAATAAGAGGCCATCAAATATAAGAAAAATACTGTTTTGCATTTTCTTAAAGCCTAGACATTTTGCGTATGCTTTCAATTAAATTTCATTTTATTTTTACTTTTAAAAATTTTAAATTCAAATCAATTTCCTTCCATTATAAAATTCTAATTTTTTTTTTTTTCACTGATGTTGAAAAACCCTGAACCTTTTATTCCTCAACTTCCTCTGGCTTAATTCTCAAGAATATAATTACTATTCATATGTTATTCTCTGTAGGAGTTAAGAACATCTCATAAATATATTTTACTAATTTCATAAGATCACTACTTGATGTCTTTTTTTAAAAAATAAGCACAATTGGCTGGGCGTGGTGGCTCACACCTGTAATCCCAGCACTTTGGGAGGTCGAAGCGGGTGGATCACAAGGTCAGGAGTTCGCGACCAGCCTGACCAACATGGTGAAACCCCATCTCTACTAGAAATACAAAAATTAGCCGGACATGGTGGTGCATGCCTATAATCCCAGCTACTCAGGAGGCTGAGGCAGAAGAATCACTTGAACCCAGGAGGCAGAGGTTGCAGTGAGCCGAGATCGTGTCGCTGCACTCCAGCCTGGGCGACAGAGCAAGACTCCATCTCAAAATAAAAATTTAAAAAAGCACAATTAGACAAATAACTGAGTGTGCCACTGAAAAAGGCAATTTACCATAGTGGTTGACTCCATAGACTCTGAAATTCTACAGCCATATATTTGAGCCCAGGCTCTGCCATTTAATAGCTATATGACCTAGGCAATTTACTAATTATCTCAACTTAATCTATTAAACCAAAATAATAATCATACCTACATCGTAAGGATATAAAGATAAAATCATCCATGTAGAAAGGAGAGTGACGTGTCTATACAGTGTTTGATAAATGAAAAATTATTATTGTAATGAAGATAGTAAATCTATGCTTTATATTAAAATAGGAAACAAGGTTTCATAAAATTCCATATTCAGAAATAAAATAACAAGACTGGATGTGGTGACTAGTGCCTGTAATCCTAGCACCATGAAAGGCTGAGATAGAAGGATCACTTGAGGTCAGGAGTTTAAGACCATCCTGGACAACATAGTGAGAGCCCCATCTCTACTAAAACATGTTTGTAAATGAGCTAGGCATGATGGTATGTGCCTACAGTCCTAGCTATGCTAGAGGCTAAGGGTGGGAGGATTGCTTGAGCCCAGGTGGTCAAGGCTGCAGTGAGCCATAACTGTGCCACTGTACTCCAGCCTTCCAGCCTGGGTGACTGAGTGAGACCCTGTCTCAAAAAATAATAATAAAGTAACATGAAGGTTAAAGTTAGATTATCATTCTTTTATGGTGTTAGCTTGCTAACTAAATCCTAGAAGGGATAGCACCAACACTCATCAACAATGAGGCTATTATCCTAATTCATAGTCTACTGAGAAATAGAAAGGCTACTTACTGTTAACTGCAACCCATTCATTTAGATCTTCCCCCTCAGGAAGCATGACAGCCATCCGAAGGTTGCCACTGCCAAGTGTGGCTTCTGCATGTTTTAAGAGCTCATACTGGTGAGAACCCTCTGGAATGTTCTTCTTTGGTTTAAAAGTTTTAGAAGAGCGACTACCACTATGAATAGAAAAGAAAAAAAAAGGAGTTTAATATTTAAGGCATGACATTCAACAGGGTCATTCACCAAGCATTAGACCTAAACTGTATTGGCTTAAATCCCAGCAATATAATTGCTGTAACTACTGTGCTCTCCATTCAAAACTCCTACAAACTTTCTCTGCTGTCCCTAGTTAACTCACAAAAAGAAAAAGTTTTTAAGCTGTAACTAACACCTCTTCTCAATAAATTAATGACTCAGGATTATAAATTGTAATCTAAAAAACAAAAAAAAACTTCCATGATAAGTTTTAGTTATTTTATTCCTTTCACTCCTATTCTAAGTCTCTCATTCTAATAAAATAAATTTGTTTCCTTCTTAAAAGAAATATAAAGATACAATTTGATATCAATAAAACATAAAAATTCTGGAACAAGAAAAAAAAAGCTACATGTTCAGCCAGGCACAGTGGCTCATGCCTGTAATCCCAGCATTTTGGGAGGCAGAGGCAGGCGGATCACCTGAGGTCAGGAGTTGGAGACCAGCCTGGCCAACATGGCGAAACCCCATCTCTATTAAAAATGCAAAAAAATTAGCCAGGCTTGGTGGCGGGTCCCTGTAATCCCAGCTACTCGGGAGGCTGAGGAGGAGAATCGCTTGAACTCGGGAGGCGGAGGGTGCGGTGAGCCAAGATTGTGCCACTGCACTCTAGCCTGGGCGGCAGAGTGAGACGTTTCAAAAAAAAAAAAAAGAAAAGAAAAGCTACATGTTTTTCTACCCAATTATAGGAAGTATCAGTAATCAATTTTAGTCCAGAATTCTAGTTAAGCAGTTAAGTAGCTAGACATTAGTATGGCTGGTTTGCTCAAATTTCTGAATGCTTACGCACATACAGAGATACAGACACAAGCACACACAGCGAATGTGTATGTGTATATATACACATAAATTTTTTTAATGGATCAACTGAAACTAGGCTTCAAGGTGGTTTTAATAGTTTTTAAGAGAGCTGGGCACCTCTAGTTCCAGCTACTCAAGAGGATGAGGTGGGAGGATCCCTTGAGGTTGTAGTGCACTATGACCACACCTGTGAATAGACACAGCACTACCAGTTGGGCAACAGAGCAAGACCTCCATCTCTGAGAAAAAAAAAAAAAAAGAGGCGGAAAGCTGAGTGTGGTGGCTCACACTGGTAATCCCAGCTACTCGGGAGGCCAGAGGCAGGAGGACTGCATCAGGCCAGGAATTCGAGACCAGCCTGGGCAACATAGTGAGACCCGCCCCCCCGCCATCTCTAAAAAAATGTTTAAAAATTAAATCAGGTGTGATGGTGCAGCCTGTAGTCCCAGCTAGGGACTAGGGAGGCTGAAGCCAAAGGATAGCTTAAGACCAAGGAGTTCAAGACTGAGTAAGCAATGATCATGCCACTCTACTCCAGCCTGGGCAACTGAATGAGGCCCCTCTCCTTAAGAAAAAAGAAAAGAAAAAACATAGCAGGGGGATTTTTAAATCTTCTGTTAATGCTAGCAAATTTTTATCAAATTAGGAGTCACCCCCGTCCATTATTCTCCTTCACTTCTTATGAAAAGAAACAGACTGGAAAAAAACAGGCTAGATAAGTGGGAACTTTAACGTTATTAAATTCACATCATCAAAAACATCTAGGCATTTGAACATATGAATATGAAAGAGGAATTCAAAAAAAACTACATAAACGATGGTGACACTTTCCAAACTGCAAAGCTTTTCACTCTACCTCCTCTCAAGTTTTAACCCCTCACCCCAATCCCTCCCTCTTTCCCTAAGATAAACCAGTAGTTCTCAACCCCTGGCTGCATTATTATAATCATCTGAGGAGCTGTCAAAAAGTACTGAGGATCTTGAAATAAAATAAGAATCTACCAGTCAACCCGAATACCCAATTCAAATAACAGGTATTTTTCATTGTAAAGTACATGCATTCTCATTTAAATGTAGGTCTCTCCACAGGTGTTTAATTAGAATTAAACTGATGTTCCTCAACTCTAACACACACCCTCTCCCCTAAAGGATCACTTTAAAAACACTCATCACAGAGCTGGGCAAAGTGGCCCACACCTATAATCCCAGCACTTTGGGAGGCCGAGGCGGGCAGATTACTTGAGCCCAGGTCAATCTGGGAAACACGGCGAAACTGTCTCTACAAAAAATACAAAAATTAACCAAGTGTGGTGGTGCATGCTTGTAACCCCAGCTACTCAGGAGGCTGAGGTGGGAAGATCACTTGAGCCCAGGAAGTCGAGGATACAGTGAACCGAGATCATGCCACTTCTTCCCAGCCTGGGTGATAGAGCAAAGCCCTGTATAGAAAAATAAAAGTAAAAAATCGACCCAGCACAGTGGCTCTTGCCTGTAATCCCAGCACTTTGAGAGGCTGAGGTAGGAGGATCGCCTGAACCTAGGAGTTCAAGACCAATCTGGGCAACACAGTAGGACTCCCTCTCTAAAAAATATATTTAATTTTTTTTTCAACCAGAGAATCAGAAGCTAAAAGAAAAAAAACTAAAAATAAAAACACTCATTAGATTATGATACATCTCTGCTTAGAACCACTCAGTGACTTTCCAGTGCAAAAGTGTAAATCCAAAGGTCAAATATTAGATATAGTCAAGCTCTAGACCCACACTAGAATGCGGAAATTCTTCAGTTTAATGAGACAATGTATTAAACACCAAATTTGCTCCAAGCATCTCTAAAATATAATTATAAAAATATAAATGTTAGGTGTGGCAGTACATGCCTGTAGTCCCAACTACCGAGAAAGCTGAGGCAGGAGCATTGCTAGAGAGCAGGAGTTTGAGACCAGCCTAGGTAACACAGTGAGGCTCTGCCTCCAAAAAATAAAAATAAAATGAAATTTAAAAATTTATTTATATAAATATAAATGGTAATAATATAAATAGATGCATGCCTACCAAGCTTGAAACTTACTTCATTTTCCTCTTTCTAATACTTTAACAAAATTTTGCATAAGACACACACTTCACTGGGCGTGGTGGCTCCCGCCTATAATCCCAGAACTTTGGGAGGCTGAGGCGGATGTATCACCTGAGGTCGGGAGTTCAACAGTCTGGTCAACATGGCAAAACCCCGTCTCTACTAAAAATACAAAAATTAGCCGGGCGTGGAGGTGAGCAACTATAATCCCAGCTACTCCAGAGGTTGAGGCAGGAGAATCACTTGAACCTGGGAGCTGGAGGTTGCAGTGAGCAGAGATCGCACCACTGCACTCCAGCCTGGGTGAGAGAGCGAGACTCTGTCTCCAAAAAAAGAAAATCTGCTGGGCACAATGGCTCACACCTATAACCCTAGCACTTTGGGAGGTTGAGGTGGGTGGATCACGAGGTCAGGAGATCGAGACCAGCCTGGCCAACATGGTGAAACCCTGTCTCTACTAAAAACACAATAATTAGCTGGGCATAGTGGCGCAAATCTGTAATCCCAGCTATTCAGGAGGCTGAGGCAGGAGAATTCCTTGAACCCAGGAGGCGGAGGTTGCAGTTAGCCGAGATCACGTCACTGCACTCCAGACTGGGTGACACAGCAAGACTCCGTCTCAACAAAAAAAAAAAAAAAAAAGAAAGGAAAAGAAAAGAAAAAATAAAATCTGAGTTCAATTTTGTGAAGGCCAACTTTGACACACATTAGTTATTATCTCAGGCAAACTATCTAACTTTCCAGAGCCTATTTTTTCTTTAGCAGTGAAAGCCTAATAAAAATAACAAAACATGAACACTACCTGTATTATAGGACAGTTGCAAAATGAGAGGATATATGCAACATTTAGTATTTTCATTATCCTTTCTTTTCTTGAACCACAATGACTCACAGAAAGAAATGGTAGTGCAATGCTAAAACTCCAAATCCTACTCTATCCCTCAAGACTGAATGGGGGAAAATATAATTAGTTCAGAAAAAAATAACTGTCATACATCAAGTTTAAAAGAAAAATTTTTTAATTTCTGGGTTTTCTTTTTTTGTGGGGGGGGGAAGTGCTATGCCCTATGCTGACCACAAGGTTCAAGTGATCTTGGAATAATCTTAGCATTAGATTGGAAATCAGGAAAACAAGGTTCTACTCCCCATTTTGCAATTTTCTTTTGTTTTCTTATTTAAGTCAGAGTCTTGCTCTGTCAACCACAGGCTGGAGTGCAGTGGCGTAATCTTGGCTCATTGAAACTTCTGCCTCCCAAGTTCAAGCAATTCTCCTGCCTCAGCCTCCCAAGTAGCTGGGATTATAGACATGTGCCACCATGTCCAGATAATTTTTGTATTTTCAGTAGAGACAGGGTTTCACCACGTTATTCAGGCTAGTCTCGAACTCCTGAACTCAAGTGATCCGCCCGCCTTAGTCTCCCAAAGTGCTGGGATGACAGGCATGAGCCATCATGCCCAGCCTGCAATTTTCTTCTTATGTTACTTAAGAAACCACAAATTATCATCTGGGCTTCCACTTTTTTTTATTTTGTTTTTTCAAGAGTCTGGAAAATGACTTTTTACAAAAGTGTATCATTTAGGGATTAGATGTTTGTAAATGTTTTTAGTTGCCTGCAGCCTCTTGACTCTCTTCTCTGTTCCTCATTTCCACATACATTTATACTTTCAAATGCTTTCAAGTCCTACATCTAATTTTCCTTCTGTCTAACCCGTCTGCTTTATTACTGCAGAATATGCTAACCACTTAACACTTTTTAAAAATACTCTTTTAAAAGTCTTTGTTAGGTTTTTTCAGCTGCTACCTGAATCTTCTCTTACCCGAATCCACCCCACTGGGAAATGGTGGTGGTCAATAATGCTCCTCATTCCCAGGTCAAAAGACCTCTGACAGGCCAGGCAAGGTAGCTCATGCCTGTAATCCCAGCACTTTGGGAGGCTGAGGCAGGCAGATCACTTAAGGTCGGGAGTTCAAGACCAGCCTGGCCAACATGGTGAAACCCCATTTCTGCTAAAAACACAAAAATTAGCCGGGCATGGTGGCAGACGCCTGTAATCCCAGCTACTCAGGAGGCTGAGGCAGGAGAATCGCTTGATCCCAGGAGGCGGAGGTTGCAGTGAGCCGAAATCGCACCACTTCACTCCAGGCTGGGTGACAAGGCAAGACTCCATCTCCAAAAAAAAAACAAAAAAAGACCAACTGACAGAGTTTTCAAATTCAAAAGCACAAATACCCAAGCATGTACACAGAAGTCCTCATCAGTGAGTACAAGCTCTTGTAGCAACACTGTATGCCCAAATGCATATATCTCACATATTTTAAGATATATGAATGCAAATCTTCACAAAAATTTTCAAAAACATATATTGCCCTCTCACCCCACCTACCTCAGAAGAAATTACAGTTTCTAGTATCTGGTAAAAGCATCAGGAAGTTTTGTGCCTGTTTTTGTTTGCTTTTACACAACAGCACCATAATGTAGTGTACTTAATAATGTTTTTCACTTAACATATCCAGAAAACTGTTATATTTAAGATACAAGTAGATCTACTTTATTCTTTCTAAAGACTGAAAATAGCATTTCCTTATATAGATAATATCATAATATAGTTTGATCAGTCCTTTATTAAAAACATTTAGGTTGTTTCCTCTAGTCATCTGCTACCACAAACAATACTGCAGTAGGCATCCTTGTGTGTGTGCATATATGAAGGATAAATTCCTAGAACTGCTATTCCAAAGAGCAGTTACATTTTTAAATTTTATATAGTGTCTGTTTTTTCACCAAATAAATTGTACCCTTTTACAATCCCACTAACAATGTATGGGAGCAGCTACAACATATGAGTCTTAAAGGACAGGTATTAGACTACTAATTTCTCTTGTACAGCTTCCAACACAGCATCCTAACTATGGAGAATGTTGTGTTTTGTTCTGTTTGTTTATTTGTTTGTGCCCTATTGCCTAGGCAGGAATGCAGGGGCAGGATCAATGGCTCAAGTGATCCTTCCACCTCAGCCTCCTGAGTAGCTGTGACTACAGGTATACGCCACCACACCCAGCTAATTTTTTGTATTTTTATTAGAGATGAGGTCTCACTTCGTTGTCCAAGCTGGTCTCGAACTGCTAGGCTCAAGCAATCCTCCCATCTTGGCCTCCCAAAGTGCTGGGAATACAGGCATGAGCCACCATACTCAACCACTATGGAATGCTTTCTAACTAGAATGTGAATGAGGTATAATATTAATAATTCATAGCATTACTCCACTGCTTTCCAAATAAATGTCCATGATATTCACATTTGTTTTCCCACTCTTACTCGTATTTGAAGGCAAATCAATTTTTAGAGCAGGACAGGGTGATTTGTCTAGTAAACAACTTAGTCCTAGAGATAGCTCTGAATACGTATCTCTTAGTCTTCCGATTTATCTTTTGCAAATTTCAACATCATTTATTTTCTCTTTGAGACTCTAAAACAGTAGCTCCCAACCTTTTTGGCACCAGGGACCAGTTTCACAGAAGACAATTTTTCCACTTGCTGGCTGCTCACCTCCTGCTGTGAGGCTCAGTTCCTAACAGTTTTTGTTTTTGTTGTATTATCCCTATTTTGTTTTCTGTACCAGATACCTATATATTGACACTGAAGAATATGTAAATTTATTCAAAATTAAAAGCAAATTATTTGTAACACAAATGATTATAAAATAAATGATTTTTTGTCACAAATCATGTATTTGTGGCCGGGCGCGGTGGCTCACGCCTGTAATCCCAGCACTTTGGGAGGCCGAGGCGGGCGGATCACAAGGTCAGGAGATCGAGACCACGGTGAAACCCCATCTCTACTAAAAATACAAAAAATTAGCCGGGCGCGGTTGTGGGCGCCTGTAGTCCCAGCTACTCGGGAGGCTGAGGCAGGAGAATGGCGTGAACCCGGGAGGCGGAGCTTGCAGTGAGCCGAGATCCCGCCACTGCACTCCAGCCTGGGCGACAGAGCAAGACTCCGTCTCAAAAAAAAAAAAAAAAACAAATCATGTATTTGTGTCAACAGCTCCATCTCTTCAAGGTTAAGTGAGTTATTAATCTAACTACAGCTAGCTAAATGGCAGACCCAAGGTCTCGAAGAAGTTACTGTTACTGAGTCTCAGCTTCCTCATCTATAAAATGGAGATAATAATACCTATCTTACTACTGAAACTTATGGTAAGAACTTCACTACTATTAGTTCTCTTTGCTCCGCTTCTAGGTACTAACCTGTCATTCACATCAGTAGCTCCTTCCATAGGTCTAAGTCCAACACTACAGATCAGGTATTCAATAAATACTTGTTAATTGATAGTTCCAGTCAACTTCAGGCTGAGAACTCCTACATCAGGATAATAATGATGATTAATATTAACTAACATTTACTGCAAGCTTTGTACTGAGAATATATACGTGCAATACATCTCATTTAATCTCCGTAACTCTGATACACATGCTATTATTTTTCTTTATTTTATGGATGACAAATCTAAAGCTTTAAAGTACTTACCCTGCTCAAGATTATAAAAGTGGTAAATTAAGGAGCCAAAATTTAAATTCAGGATTTAAATCTCTAAAGTCCATTCCTTTTTTTTTTTTTTTTTTTTTTGAGACAGAGTCTTGCTCTGTCACCCAGGCTAGAGGGCTGTAACCCAATCTTGGCTCATCCGCCTCCTGGGTTTAAGCGATTCTCCTGCCTCAGTCTCCTGAGTAGCTGGGACTACAGGCACCCGCCACCATGCCCAGCTAATTTTTGTATTTTTGGTTTTGCCATGTTGGCCAGGCTGGTCTTGAACTCCTGACCTCAGGAGATCTGCCCGCCTCAGCCTCCCAAAGTGCTGGGATTATAGGCATGAGCCACAGCGCCCGGCCTAAAGCCCATTCTTTTACCCACTACCCAGCATTACTCAATGCTTTACCTTTAGCTTCTACTATTTCTAACAATTTTCTCCCTTTTTCACCATATTTTACTCAAGTCATTCATGAACAACACAAGGCTAATTTATATCAACAGAGTTATTAATAGCCGCCTTTTTTTTCTTATTTTTAAAACGTTCTTTTTTTCTTACCCTTGTCTCCACCCCTTTGTAATTTTATTTGTGTATTTTTTTGAAGACAGGGTCTCACTCTGTCACCTAGGCTGGAGTGCAGTGGCACAAACACAGCTCACTGTAGCCTCGACTTCCTGAGCTCAAACGATCTTTCTATCTTAGCCTTCCACCTCAGCCTCCCAAGTAGTTGGGACCACAGGTTCATGTCACCATATCCAGCTAATTTTCTTGTTGTTGTATTTTTCTATAGGGAGGAAGTCTCACTTTGTTGCCCTGGCTGGTCTCCAACTCCTGGGCTCAAGTGATCCTCCCACATTCACCTCCCTAAGTGCTGGGAATAGATACATCTTAATCTTCAAACCACCTATTTCCCCTCCTCATACCTTCTCTAATTCATATGAATACTCAGCACATACTCTGACAGTAAGGAAAATTAAAATTCTACCCTACACCAATTTCCCCCAAATGTTGCCAAACACATCCACGCTTTCAGAAAGGCAGATATCCATCTGCAAAAAAATGTTAGAAGCTGTCAAAATAGAATGTGTTCTAGAAATAAGACTAAAAGCTAAAGGCTAAAAGCTATGAGTATTGAAAAGATAACCTTGTTTCAAGACAGACAGCAGTCTGAACAGACATCTACTTACATTTCTGCCTATAATCCCTTTTAAATCACTATTATTAGTGGCAGGTGGCATTCCTACTATTGTTACTGTTAGGAGAGTAAGAAATCCTTAACACGGCTGGAAAAAAAGAAAGAATGCTATCTGCTATCCGCAGTTCAGAAATTGGGGAATTCTTATAAGATTAAAAAGTTGATGAGACACAGTGACTGAGAAGTCAGAAAACCTAGCTTAGATATGCCCAGTAGAAGTCTCTATGAAGGTAACAGTGATTCTACTGTGCTCCAAACTCAGAATCCAGACTACGGGAGAGGACCCTGAGGGGATCTCCAGAAGATTATAGGGAAACTTAACCCAGGGTCTTTGCACAAGTGAATCCCAATACCCTTCTGACTGGTCTTTTTCTGAGAAGTAGGCAAGCACAGCCTAAGCTGAAGCTCAGAGCATGGTGGAGGGGGGGATTTTAACCACCTCCCCAGCAGGCAGGGGAACTTGGCAGTCAAAAGAGAACCTACTGGCATACCTCTATACAGTAGGCAGCGGTTCCTACTCCTTCCTGTCACCAGAGGGAAGCTCCCATAATCAGACTATTCACCAAGAAGCAAACCAATATCCTCACTCAAGTTGAGCAGACAATCCCAAATCACTAAATATTCCAGGAAAACCACCACCATGAAAGAACTACTCAACAATGTATCTAATGCTAATGAAAACCAAGAAGAACATATTAAATATAATCAATATCTTTAGAAATAACAGAGACACTTATATTCAAAAACAGGCAATTATGAAAAGAAACAATCAGGGAAGGATGGAGAAGCTGAAGTTCTCCTTAAGCAAGTGGTGTTAAGTCAAGAGATATTAACTGCAGTGAGGGGAATTGAAAAATTAAAGAATTCTGGTAAGATTAAAAAGTTGACTTTTTAATATAATTCACTGCGGAGATGGTTACTAAAAAACTGTGTTAAACAGTGCACTCTAAATGGGCGATTTGTAAGGTATGTGACTATGTCTAATTAAGCATTTTTTAAGGCACAAAGAAAAATATAATTGACGTTATAAAAGTGAACAGTGGACCATACAAACAGAGTCAACTGATACTGACAAAACAGGAAAGGCAATTCAATGCGGAAAGGATGATCTTTTCAACAAGTGGTAGTTCTCTACTGCTTGGGACACTGGGACATCCAGAGGCAAAAACATAAATCTAGACACAGATCTTACACCTTTCACAAAAATTAACATGAATTAGATGATAGACCTAAAACTACGACACAATACTATAAAACTTCTAGAAGAAAACATAGAAGAAAATCTATGTGACCTTGAATTTGATGAGTTTCTAGATACAAAAAAGCATCTTATGAAAGAAAATATTTATAAATTAGACTTTATTAAAGTTTAAAATTCTCCTCTGTGGCTGGGTACAGTGGTGCACGGCAGTAATCCCAGCACTTTGGGAGGCCAAGGTGGGCAGATCACTTCATCTCAGAAGGTCAAGACCAGCCTGGGCAATATGTCAAAATCCTATCTCTACAAAAAATTAGCTGGGTGTGGTGGCACACACCTGTTGCCCCAGCTACTCAGGAGGCTGAGGTAGGAGTCTGGGGGTGTTGAGGCTGCAGTGAGCCAAGACTATGCCACTGCACTCCAGCCTGGGTGACAGAGTGAGACCCTGCCTCAAAATAAATAAATAAACAAACAAAATTCTGCTCTATGAAAGACACTGTAAAGAAGGTCAAATATCAAGCTACCAACTAGCAGAAAATCTTTGCAGATCACATACACAGTTGAGGACTTATATCCAAAATATACAAAGAGCTATTAAAATTCAACAATAAGAGCCTGAACAACATAGTGAGACTCCATCTCTGCAGGGGGGAGGGAAGCTAGCCAACTAGCCACGGATGTGATGTCTGTAGTCCCAGCTACACAGGAGGCTGAGGTGGGAGAATCACCCAGGAGTTCCAGGCTGTATGTAGTAGGCTGTGATCACGCAACTGCTCTCCAACCTGACTGACAGAGTGAGACCCTCATTCTAAAAAGAAAAACAAAAATCAACAATAAGAAGACCCAGTGTCTTGATCCTGCCTTTTCAGAGTCTATGACTCACTTGTCATAACACTCCTGCAAAACTGGTGATATCATCCCCAATTTTTTAGTTGTAAGCTTAGGGAAATTGTGTAATTTGATATTTCACGGCCAGTTTCAGATCCTGTCTTTCTAACTTACTGGCTAAGAACTTCCTTAAGTTTAAAATGAAAAAACTGAGAATGACATCACCAATTTTGCAGGACTGTTACGATAAATGAGTAAATACATTTGAAGCACCCTAGTTTTGAGGTAGCAGTCACAGAGCAAACGCTCAGTATAATGTGAAAGAAAAATATAATCTTGGAACCCCAAACTAACTAGGCTTAAGAGAAAGGTGGCTGGCTAATCAGAGCCTCACAAGAATGTAACCACTTGCCTCACTGCCTACCCTCCTTCCTTTTTTTTCCTTCCCCTTCTGTTCGCTCTTCCCCCTTTAAATACTGAAGTTCCCAAAACCCTCTTTGGAAAAAGCACAGGTCACAGATCCCACTGTGACTTGTGTTTCTTTTTCCCAGGCACATCCTCAACCTTGGCAAAATAAACCACTAATTGATTGAGATCTGCTCAGTCAGTTTTTGGTTTACAATAGGAACTAGCATTTTTTAAATGTACAAATGACTATATATATATATGCACATTTACATGCACTTAAATGTGTATAAATAAAATACCCTTTCTGACTTTATCCTCTTGCCATACTTCCACTAATCCATGAAGGAAGGGTCAGCTTAAATATGACCTCCTCCTGCTTTTTTGTTTATATTTCTCTTTCCCTCTCCCTCTCTTTCATTAGATTGTGGGTTACTCAGGGATATGAGTCTTGTCTTAGATATCTTTGCATTCCCAATTCCTAACACAGAAGCTGAAACGTAATAGAATACATAATAAATGCTTATTATCTCAAATAATGATGTTGAAGAGGACGAAAAATCATATTGAGAGGAGCCACTGTTACCAATATTAAAGAAAAGGATCAATCTGTCATCTTTATTTTATTCACTATGACAAATCTAAAGGATTCCAACTGTGCAAGAAAAGTAACAGATTGAGAAATATTTCCTAGTCCTGACACCAAAATTTCATTTTCAGTATTAGGCCCCTTTACAGTACTGCCATACTTAAACTTTGGTCAAAAAAAAAAAAAAAAAAGAACAAAGAAAAACCAGCTTCGCCAAAGCATTTGCCTGCAAAAGGCGTTCAACGCAATCAGTGACACAGAAGTTGTATGGTCTAAACGCTTTGAAATTAAACTCTTACAATACAGAAGCCAGCCTGATAGGAAACAAAAACACACACACACACACAAAGTTAAAATCAGGTAGTGCCTACTTCTCCTTATCTCATACAATTTTAACTGCACTTTCTTTTTTCACCAAATAATATCTAGTCATCCCTAGATAATCAGTGCAGGGGTAATTTTCCTCAGGAAGCTTCCCTGATATCCTAAGACAGGTTAAGGATGCCTTCTCTGTGTTCAGACAGGATACTATCATTGTCTATTTTACATAGCACCATGAGATTCTCAAAGGTAAGAAATGTTTCTAAGTCATCACTGCATCTCCAGAACCTATCACAAGGCCTAGGTCAGAACAGAGCTTCAATGTTGAGCTAACTGACAAAGAATTCCAGGACAAAAATTTGAAAGCACGGCAAATACCTTAGACATTTGTCAAAATTTATATCTTCAGCTTATACAAATAGGCCTAATCATGATAGGTTCAAGTAGCATAGTACATAGTATGCACGCAGAATAACATACGTCTTATATTGTAACTAACATTTCAGTAGCACAATGGAACAAACAGAATCCAAGCACAAAATTACAGTACAAGGCTATAGAATTTACTTTACCATGAGAGTTTAAAATGCAGGGCCTTGGAAAGGGTCCTAACAAAAATCGCGAAAGCAATCCAACTACAATTGGTTAAAGAATTCTGTTCTGACTTCTGACTCCTGTTTCTGACTCCCTCTCCATCATACTTCCTCCTTAGGTAATCTGATATTCTGGGCATTGAACTAAGGGGAAGTTGAGTTGGGTATATATTTCGGTTTCACAGGATATATGTAGTGTGCAATCACATCCATGTATGACTAGATAATTGCTAGTCTGGGTACAGGAATGACATCCAGGAATATTCCTACCACCCAATGCACTGCCTTATCTGGTATCATTAACACTAAGGCAGAGGGCCAGAGACATCTAGATATGAGCTCCACATGGTATTGGCACAGAAGTATCTAAAAACACTGCACTTCATATAAAACTTACCAACGGTGAGATAGTCTGGATATTTGTCCCCACCCAAATCTCATGTTGAATTGTAATCCCCAATGCCGGAGGTGGGGCCTGGTAGGTGTTTGGATCATGGGGGTGGGTCCCTCATGGCTTGGTGCTGTCTGTGTGATAGTGAGTGAGTTCTCGTGAGATCTGGTCATTTAAAAGTTTGTTGCATGTCATCCCCTACTCTCCCCCTTTCTCTCTCTCCTCTCTACTTCCTCTATCTCACACTGTCTTGCTCCTACTTTTGCCATGTGACGTGCCTGCTCTCCTTTTGCCTTCTGCGATGATTGTAAGCTTCCTGAGACCTCCCCAGAAGCTGATGCCACGATGCTTCCTGTACAGCCTGCAGAACCTGAGCCAATTAAACCTCTTTTTTAATAAATTACCCAGTCTCAGGTATTTCCTTATAGCAATGCCAGAACAGCCTAACCCTAGGAGCTGCCCCAAATTTGAAAACAATCTTAAAATATTACAGACACTACCAATAAAACGAGTTGTGAATCTCAAAATTTTCTAAGCTATCAGTAATAAACACAATTTGATCAGTCATGCTAAAGAAAAAAGTACACTGCTGACATATGAAGAAGTGGTCAAAAAATCTAAATAAAAAAGTATAAGAGGCTGGGCGCAGTGGCTCACACCTGTAATCCCAGCACTTTGGGAGGCCAAGGCGGGAGGATCACCTGAGGTCAGGAGTTTGAGACCAGCCTGGCCAACATGGTGAAATGAAACCCAGTCTTCACTAAAAATACAAAACTTAGCCAGGCGTGGTGGCATGTGCCTATAATCCCAGCTACTCAGGAGGCTGGGGCAGGAGAATTGCTTGAATCTGGAAGGCGGAGGTTGAAATGCGCCAAGATCGCGCCTAGGTGACAGAGCAAAACTCCATCTCAAAAAAAAAAAAGTATTAGAGATATCTAGCAGTTGACATAAAAATGTTATTTTTCTATATTTTGTGATGTTAACCTTGTGTTATTAAAATTATGATGTGATTTTTTCATTCTAAATATTCATTTTGACACCAAATTTTGTATTTATATATTTTTTCATTTTCTCAAAAAGGGAAATGTTTTGATTTTTTAAATTTTGATTGAAAAAGATTTTCCAAAACTCTAGATCTCTATCCACTTGAAGGCTTATTAATGCTACTCACAGAGGGAAAATCAGAAGTTATAGCTTGATATAACTGATTCTCTCAATTATCAATATATAAACCCATTTAGGTACATGTACAGTCTTCTATTACCATATTTACCAAACTATGACAAGTGTGTGTTAACTCCTGTCTCTTCTATTACCATGTACAATTTAGAAGCAGGTCCCACATGTCTTATTCATTTGAGTATTTTTTCAGAAGCTACTTTCTAATGCAGATCAATAATTGTTGATTTTTTTTTTAAGTTACTCTACCTTCAACTACTATCTTTAGAAAAGTTTATCAAAGCTCTTTCACTATTTTATGTCAGATGATTATTCATCATTGTGGGGTAAGAGGAAAACATGGTTAACTGTAAGAAATGATGTGAGCTAATCTCTCTAAGGATTCAGGTGCTGAGATACTGGATGTCATCCCAATTCTTTGATCACCTCAAAGATCATCAGAGTTGAAACAGCTGTGCTGTTTAATGGGCAAAACTAGCACCAAGTGCAAAAAGCAGGAACTAGCAAACTACTAGTTCCTCTTCCATAAAATCTGAACCACCCCATTTAGCTAATGGAATCTCTAGAACTATGTGAAATGGGAGTGTATGCTTATATAATATTATGTCAAAAAAACCATCAGAAATGACCCTATGGTTTTATTTTTAAAAGGTAAAGTACTTTCTAGGGTGACGGAAATGTTTCAAGTTTAAAAGTAGTGTGGTTTACAAAGAGCATACGCTTGTTTAACTATACGCTTAAGATCTGAGCACTTCATGTTTTGTAAATCATATCTCGGTAATAAAAATAACTTAGCAATGAACTCCCCGAACCTACTGAGATATTTCTGAGCTACATAAAATGGAAATACCGCCACAATGCTCTTAAACATTTATCTAATAATTTTTTCTTTGCTGACTTCTTTGCCTCCAGTTCTTTGAGTCTTTCACAATCTGACAATATGAACCTTCTCTCTAGAGACAAAAAACACAATTATTAGGCCAGGCGCGGTGGCTCACGCCTGTAATCTCAGCACTCTGGGAGGCCGAGACGGGCGAATCACAAGGTCAGGAGATGGAGACCATCCTGGCTAACACGGTGAAACCCCACCTCTACTAAAAAATACAAAAAAACTAGCCAGGCGAGGTGGCAGGCGCCTGTAGTCCCAGCTACTCGGGAGGCTGAGGCGGAGAATGGCGTGAACCTGGGAGGCAGAGCTTGCAGTGAGCCAAGATCATGCCACTGCACTCCACCCTAGGCAACAGAATGAGACTCCATCTCAAAGAAAATAAAAAAGAAATTTTTTAAGTTGCAGCAGATAAAAGTGACAAAGAGGTGAGTAGAAATTAAAGTATAGTCCTGAGAACACATTTTATGTCTAAAAGGGCATCTGGAAATTCAAATTAAACTGTTAAGAAACAGCCACTACTGCTGAGTCTGTATGGCATAGAAAAGAAAAAAAATAAAATAAAATAAATAGTCAAAGTAGTCAAGAGAGATATGATAGCCAGATACAAATAAAGAGAAAATCAGACAACGTACATGTGGCAAGAGATGTCTACTTCTGCAGTTATAGTAAGACAAAATACTATAGTTAAAGTTGGTTAATCAAATCCTAAATTCAAAGATGAGATACATTAAAAGACCAATTAATATGTACTGCCCTAATATTATTTTTATTATTAACCTGAAAACAAAAACGAAAGGAAACTTGTTCACCCATTTAGAATCAGATTTTAGAGACATTTAACTGATAACAATGTTGATACACGGACAGAGATTCATCTTTAATCGTCTAGGATACCTAATACTGGCAAGACATCACCATGTTAAGCACTGTGGGAAGCTAGCAAAACACCTAACAGATATTCCTTGCAGTTCAAATCTGGTGGTTTGTTTTGTTTTCTGACATGGGATCTCACTCTGTCCTCACCCAGGCTAGACTGCAGTGGCATGATCTCAGCTCATTGCAGCCTCCACCTCCCAGTGGTAAGGAAAGGAGGCAGAAAAGTGCTAGCTAGATAGAGGAAGGTGGGTCCCTGGAGAGGGCTCCATCCCTGGGCCTGTGCCCATGGACCTAGGTGACGGCAGACACTCCTGCCTTCATGCCCAAATGCTGCATTTCTCAAGACCACCTTGGCCCACCATGGCCCCATCCTGTGCCTATAAAAACCCCCGGAGACCCTAACAGGCAGAGACACAAGTGGCTAGACGTGGAAAGGAACACTTCAGCGGAAGAAGACACAAGCGGCTGGGTGTCAAGAGGCCATTGAGTGGACCACGCCGGCAGAAGAGCAAACCAACAGACGCCGGCACTGGGCAGGTCATAAACCAGCGGAAAGATGCCGAGTCTGGCCAGGGCAGTCGGAAGAGAGACTGGGCCACAGAGTGGCCGGACTCCAGGGGAAAACCATCTCCCCCTGGCTCCTCCATCTTCTGAGAGCTACTTCCACTCAATAAAACCTTCCCCTCATTCTCCAAGCCCACCTGTGATCCAATTCTTCTGTACACCAAGGCAAGAACTCCGGGATAAAGAAAACCCTCTGTCCTTGTTAGGCAGGGGGTCTCAATGAGCTGATGGCTAAACTAAAAGAGTACCCTGTAACACACACCCACTGGAGCTTCAGCACTGCATGCTCCACGTAGAGGTTTGAGCAGCAGGGCACCAAAGAAGCGAGTCACACCCCCACTGCGCACCCTTCAAGGGGGACAAGGGAACCTTTCCCATTTTACCAGGTTCAAGAGATCCTCCCAATCATCCTGCCTCAGCTGGGATTACAGGTGCGCACCACCATGCATGGATAATTTTGTATTTTTAGTAGAGATGGGGTTTTGCCATGTTGGCCAGGCTGGTCTCGAACTCCTGATCTCAAGTGATCCGCCCACCTCGGCCTCCCAAAGTGCTGGGATAATAGGCATGAGCCACCATGCCTGGCCCCTTGTGGTTCAAATTTGGATTAATCTGTTTTCTTGCAAAAATGAGAGGTGCTGAACAATCAAAGTTGGAAAAAGGAAATATCAAATTCGTTGAAAAAAGGAATTTAAGAATATCTACTAATACACTGCAGTGATTCAACACAATAACACAATTTCCTTTCACTTAGACACAACACAATTGCGAATGCTTAACAGAACATAACAATAAAATGGATCAGTACTTAGAAGAAAACTATTGAAGATGTTGGGCTGAAAACATACACTAGCCTCCACTTCCTACTCAAAGTCATAATAAAGTGAAGTTTTTTAAAATCATAATCTCATACAAATAAAAAGAATGAAAGAGAAGACAACAAAATTTTGGAAATTATAAAGTAGATGAATAACTGATTTAATGTCCCTAAGAAAACCCAATCCTAGGCTGGGCACGGTGGTTCACACCTGTAATCTCACACCTGTAATCACAGGCCAAGGTAGGCAGATCACCTGAGGAGGAGTTCCAGACTACCCTGGCCAACATGGTGAAACCCCATCTCTACTAAAAATACGAAAATTAGCCAGGCGTGCTGGCAGGCGCCTGTAATCCCAGCTACTTGGGAGGCTGAAGCAGGAGGATTGCTTGCACCTGGGAGGTGGAGGCTGTGGTGAGCCAAGACCGTGCCACTGCACTCCAGCCTGGGCAACAAGAGTAAAACTCCATCTCAAAAAAAAAAAAAAAGAAAACACCCAATCCTAAAATTAAAACCAATCCAATTTACATCATAGATCCTACAAAAAATTCAGGATGTAAAATTCTAGATGTAGAATACTCTGGAAATGCAAGTAAAAATAGAACAGGATTTTTACCACTCTATTTAAAAAGCAGTTGTAACCTCCAGATCCCCTAAACAATCTACACAGTGGGCTTCTGTACCACCCCAGCCCCAAGGAAAAACTGAAAGCTGAAGGTTTATTCTATGGAGAGGGCAAAACAGAAAGTCTCTGACTTGAGGGACCCCAGTAGAGTTGTAGGCAAGTTTACCATACTTAACACAAGGAGATAAAGTGAATTTGAATAATCAATATTGAGACCCCTAGCCTATTCCGCTAACCAGAAACCTTGCAATCAGGAATAACAGCCTCCAAACAAAGACCAGAAAAGCTTTTTTTTTTTTGCGGGGGGGGGGGGGGGCCAAATCGTACCATACCATGTATAAGACCTGAAAAGATAATCATACCAGGAGTTCTTCAAGGAAATAACCTAGCTATATCATCCTTCAGCAAAGCCCATAGTTGATAAACCCTCCACACTCATGCACACAGAAATCCAATTAGCTTTTTAATTGCCCTACTTATAAATAAAAGCAGAAAGCAAAAGAGTTACCAGGCACTGGAAGGAAGCTTCTAACATGAGACGGGCACGGTGGCTCACGCCTGTAATCTCAGCACTTTGGGAGGCCAAGCCAGGCAGACAGCCTGAGGTTAGGAGTTCAAGACCAGCCTGGTCAATATGGGAAGACCCCTTACTAAAAATTTCCCCTTACCAAATACAAAAAATTAGCCGGGTGTGGTGGCTCGTGCCTGTAGTCCCAGTTACTTGGGAGACTGAGACATGAGAATCACTTGAACTTGGGAGGCAGAGATTGCAGTGAGCCGAGATTACACCACTGCACTCCACCTTGGGTGACAAAGTGAGACTCCATCTCAAAAAAAAAAGAGATGGGAAAGAAGAAAAAAAAAATTAAGGACCAGTCAAGAAGCCTAATATCCAAGATACAGAAAATTCGGAAAGAGAAAGTGTTTTATCAATAAATCAGGACATTTTCCTAGAACTGAAAATGCTCTTTCAGACTAAAAGAGAACCCACAACAGTGCATGAAACTAGACCCACACCAGAGGATGCCATTATGAATTTAGAAAAAGTTACAAAGGTAAGACCTTAAAATAATCCAGAAAAAAAAAAAAAGGAAGTCCCATACAAAAGATCGGAAATAAAAAAATCAATAAAAAAGTATTAGAGGCTGGGCAAGGTGGCTCACGCCTGTAATCCCAGCACTTTGGGAAGCTGAGGCAGGAGGATCACCAGAAGACAGGAGTTTGAGATCAGCCTGGCCAATATGGTAAAACCCTGTCTCTACTAAAAATACAAAAATTAGTGAGGTGTGGTGGTGGGAGCCTGTAATCCCCAGTGACTTGTGAGGCTGAGGCAGGAGAATAGCTTGAACCTGGGAGGCGGAGGTTGCAGTGAGCTGAGATCGCACCACTACCCTCCAGCCTGGGTGACAGAGCAAGACTCCATCTCAAAAAGAATTTTTTTTTAAACTTAAAAAAAAAAAAAAGAAACCCATTTAGACTTCTGAACAGCAAATGGAACTTTGATCCCAGACAAATTAAAACTAAATTCTGTAGGAAAATTATTTCTACCCTAGAACTCTATACTCCTCTGACATAATGCCAATCAAGTATGAAGGTATGTTAAGGTCTTAAAATATTTACATTCCTTATTGTTTCTACAGTTTTAGAAGATCTGCCTCACCAAAATAAAAAAGTAAACCAAGACATGAGATCAAAGAAACAGGAAATCCAACCCAAGAACTATGTAAGGGGAGTCCCTTGGATGAAGGCTAAAAGAGATACCAAATATGACAGCTATGGTACAGGACTATATAATACCAACAATACAGACTGGAGCAGGTCAAAAAGCTCCAACATAGGCTTGTTCAAAAAGATCAAATGAGCCAGGCACGGTGCCTCATGCCTGTGATGCCAGTGCTTTCAGAGACCAAGGAAGGACAGCTTGAGGCCAGGAGTTCAAGACCAGCCTAGTGTTTTGCTGAAAGTTTTACTTCCTGTTTGGGTTTGAGGATTTGAAAGCAAAAGAAACCACAATATTACACTTAAATGCAGTTCAAAGAAAAGTTTGATTAGCATAGCAAAAGAGTATATTGGTGACTCACGCCTGTAATTCCAGCAATCCCAGCACTTTGGGAGGCTGAGGCAGGCGGATTGCTTGAGCTCAGAAATTCAAGACCAGCCTCGACAACATGGCGAAATCCTGTCAGTACTAAAAATACAAAAATTAGCCAGGCATGTTGGTGCACGTCTATAGTCCCAGCTACTCCAGAGGCTGAGATGGGAGAATCGCCTACGCTCGGGAGGCAGAAGTTGCAGTGAGCAGTCAATGTGCCACTGCACTGCAGCCTAGGCGACAGAGTAAGACCCTGTCTCAAATTTAAAAAAAAAAAAAAGTATAATGGTTAACCTAGCAAAGACTAAAGTGAGAGAAAAGGAAAATACACACACACACACAAACACACACACTCACCAAGTTGGGGAAAATACATTCAGATTAAGCAGTGCTGGGAAGTCCTACAACAGCCATCTGGAGTTCCAATTGAAATGAGTCCGGTCAATGTGTGTTTACTCCACAGGCGAGACTTCAGGGTGCAATTGGAGTGTCCCAGCTTATATTGCCAAGCCGCTAGCTGAAATTATCAGCTACGTGCAAATATGCAGCTCTAAAGGTTTAATTCATAATGCTTAATTTTTTACTTTGTGTGTTTTCGGAGGGTCTGAAACCTAGAGAATTGGCCAGATTCCCTAGGTTTGAGAAGGTCCACAGTACACTCCCTTTCTTTTTTGAAGTTTTTCAGGACTGGTGGGTGTTTAATCTCCATGTAGCCCACATGGGGTCATTTGTTGGTCAGAGGCCTAGCATTGCTTCTGAAGGCTGAACAAGAGAAATACAATTTTAAATTCCTTACACCTGGGCAACATAGCAAGCACTCATCTCTACAAAAAATTTCAAAACATTAGTCGGGCATACTGGCATGCACTACACCTGTACTCCCAGCTAGGCAGGAGGATCACTTGAGCCCAGGAGTTGGAGGCTGCAGTGAGCTATGATCTGCCATACTCTAGCCTGGGCAACAGAGACCCAGTCTCTAAAAAGACACATACAATAATAATAATCTTAAAAATTAAAAATAATTTTTTAATTATAAAAAAAGAATTTAAATATGTTTGACGGTTAACTGGGGGCGTATTTGAGGATAAAAGACTTAATGAATACATATGAAATTAAACAAAACAATTACGGAGACAGCATAAAGCTATGCAGAAGAGGAAAAATAAAATTATATTCCAGGCCAGGTGGGGTGGCTCACACCTGTAATCCCAGCACTTTGGCATGCTAAGACAGGCAAATCACTTGAGGTCAGGAGTTTGAGACAAGTCTGGCCAACATGGTGAAACCCTGTCTCTATTAAAAATACACAAAAATTAGCCAAGCATGGTGGCAGGCACCTGTAATCCCAGCTACTCGAGAGGCTGAGGCAGAAGAATCACTTGAATCTGGAAGGTGGAGGTTGCAGTGAACCAAGATTGCACCACTGCACTCCAGCCTGGGTGACACAGCAAGACTCAGTCTCAAAAGAAAAAAAAAGAAAAATTATATTCCAGTACTTGGCTCAACTGTCCACAGTGTTTACATAATATATATTGAAAAGTTGGCAGAATGGGGCCGGGTGTGGTGGCTCATGCCTGTAATTCCAGCACTTTGGGAGGCTGAGGCAGGCGAATCACTTGAGGCCAGGAGTTCGAGACCAACCTGGCCAACATGGTGAAACCCCATCTCTACTAAAAACACAAAAATTAGCCGGGCGTATGTGGTACATGCCTGTGATCCCAGCTACTCGGTAGGCTGAGGCAGGAGAATCACTTGAACCCAGGACGCAGAGGTTGCAGTGAGCCAAGATCATGCCACAGCACTCCAGCCTGGGCAACAGAGCGAGACTTCACCTTAAAAAAAATACAAATAAATAAATAAATAAATAAATAAATAAAATAAGTTGGCAGAATGAAAAGTATGTATGTGGTATTTGCAAAATAATTTTTTCTTCTTTGTAGACACAAGATCTTTGCCATGTTGGCCAGGCTGGTCTTGAACTCCTGGCCTCAAGTGATCCACCTGCCTCAGCCTCTGAAAGTGTTGGGATTACAGGCATGAGCCAATGCACCCAGCCATTTGTGGTGACAGAGGAGTGAAACCTTTTTTCCTCCACAATGAGAATTCAATAACTGGCCAGGTGCGGTGGCTCACACCTGTAATCCCAGCACTTTGGGAGGCTGAGATGGGTGGATCACGAGGTCAGGAGTTTGAGACCAGCCTGGCCAACATGGTGAAACCCCATCTCTACTAAAAATACAAAAATTAGCCAGGCATGGTAGCGGGCACCTGTAATCCCAGCTACTTGGGAGGCTGAGGCAGGAGAATCGCTTGAACCCGGGAGATGGAGGTTGCAGTGAGCCGAGATCACGCCACTGCACTCCAGCCTGGGTGACGGAGCGAGACACTGTCTCAAAAAAAAAAAAAAAAAAAAAATTCAATAACTAATGACTAAAAATATAGAAATCAAGTAACAATATAAACATGTTAGAGATGTGAAATTAAAAATCAAAACAATCAGGTAAAAGACTTCAAAGTAGTTGTATCTCAGAAGCAGAAAAAGAGTTATGGCCGGGCGCAGTGGCTCACGCCTGTAATCCCAGCACTTTGGGAGGCCGAGGCAGGTGGATAAGAGGTCAGGAGATCGAGACCATCCTGGCTAACATGGTGAAACCCTGTCTCTACTAAAAATACAAAAAATTAGCTGGGCATGGTGGCAGGCACCTGTAGTCCCAGCTAATCAGGAGGCTGAGGCAAAGAATGGTGGGAACCTAGCAGGCGGAGCTTGCAGTGAGCCAAGATCGTGCCACTGCACTCCAGCCTAGGCGACAGAGTGAGACGAGTTATTTTTATTACAAGCCCTATAGAACTGTTTGACCCTAAATTAAACTATATACATGAAGAACACTGACAAAAATAAAAAGTTTTTTAAGTTTGAAAGCCTAATTAAAACTAGTTTGAATGCTTAATCAAAACATGGTAAAAAAAAATGGTTTATATATAGAAATGTTAGTAAACTGCTCTGTCTTTAAAACCTAAATATACTATATAATTGATATGGTTTGGTTTTGTGTCCCTACCCAAATCTCATGTCTTAGTGTTGGAGCAGGGGCCTGGTGGGAGGTAACTGGATCATAGGGATGGACTTCCTGCTTGCTGTTCTTGTGACAGTGATTGTGTTCTCATGAGATCTGGTGGTTTAAAACCGTATAACACTTGCCCCTTTGTTCTCTCTCTCTCCTGTCACCATGTGAAGACCTGCTTGCTTCCTCTTCCCCCTTCTGCCATGATTATTAAGTTTCCTGAGGCCTCCCCAGCCATACCTCCTGTATAGCCTGTGGAATTGTGAGTCAATTAAATCTCTTTTCTTTATAAATTACCCAGTCTCAGGTATTTCTTCACAGCAGTATGAGAGAACAGGCTAATATAGTAGTATAGATATATGATGCAGCATTCTTACAGTATACCATAGATAATAAGCAAGTCAAAACCATCTATACAAATGGAGACTGCTCATTCTAATGGCATCCTAATTAGCTAGTAGCTGGCAGCTGCTACTGCTATCATCCTTAACGCTATTATCAAAATTGTTCCGAAAACATCCACATTAGAAATACTGCCACATTCAACCAATGTGATATACCAATGGGGCTAAGGAAAACAAAAGACAAAAACATGTATCAGGTTGTTATTTATAAAAGCAACAAGCAGCATGGGGCAGTGGAAAAACACAGACTGATGACTGGAGTCCTATAGCCCTGGAATCACACTGCAACTCCACAATTTAGTGAGAGACTTGATTTACTTCTCAGCCTCTCTAGAACCTTATTTGCCTCATCTACAAAATGGAGAGACCAACATGCTGCAAGAGTTTTCTCAAGGATTAGAAATCAGAAAATAAAATACTAGTGTGATGCCTGGCACAAAGATCAATAAAACTCATTTATTGTTATTATTTAACTCGGGCATTATCTACTTCATGTGGTTTAAAAAAAAGAAAGAAAAAAAACCCTTGATTTTTGCCATTGGATCACCTAGACTGGAAATGCTGATCTGTCTAGTACTAGTTATGTGATTCCAGGTAAGCTATTTAATTGATTGATTGCAATCATTTTGATTGCAAATCATACAATCTGCATGGTGGATGATATGATTTCTCTTATCTGAAAATTAAATTACATGTATAGAAATATAGAGCGCCACTTGGCATACAATCGATATTCAATAATCAATACCAGTTAAATAGATCTGTACCATCTCGTTATCCTTGGTAGCTAGAGGCCTGCTCCACAGATACAGGCTGAGTTATATCTACAAATTGTACATTTTTAACAATAAACTACAAAAAGAGCAGAAAACCAGCTAGGTGCGGTGGCTCACACCTATAATCCCAGCAGTTTGGAAGGCTGGAGTGGGAGGATCGCTTGAGCCCAGGACTTCGAGACCAACCTGGGCAACACAGTGAGACCACATCTCAACAACAACAAAACTTAGCCAGGCATGGTGCACGTGCCTGTAGTCCCAGCTACTTAGGAGACTGAGATGGGAGGATTGCTTGAGTCCACAAGTTCGAGGCTGCAGTGAACTACGATTGCCCCACTGCACTCCAGTCTGAGAGTGATATCCTGTCTCTAAAAGAGTGGAAAATTTTCTTAATGTCATAAAATTCAAATAAAATAAGACACTTGGAATTCTTGGTAATCAAAATTAGTCTCACCAGAATGTATTGTTGACAAAGTGTGGCCTTAGAAAATCATAAAACCCAAAGCAAATATTTCATCTAAAAACAAAGAGGCCAGACTAGAAATGTTTCCAACCCTAGAAAATCACTAAAGGTAAACTATTTATTCAGAGGTCTGATCTCATTCTGACCAGTTCCACAAGTCAATCATAAATCTTCTCTAACATCTTTAGGAAGAAAGCCTGCATGTTGTCAAATAAAACCTGTTATTTTATGAATAAGAAAAAGAGACACAAAAGTATGATGATTTTGCCCAAATTATAAAAGTTTTGTAACTACCACTACCTTAAGTCCTACCTCTTTTGAGCCTGATTTACAGGGGCCTACACAGTTCTAGACATATTCTTTCAGAATGTAACTGCAAATCATAGGAACACTTGAATTCTTCTACACAACTGAGCCAAAACATTTATTTCATTAAAGCTCATTTCATTCTCCTCTTTCTGTCTGGGAGGCTAAGAGATCTTTCAGATCACCAATGCTTTAAGCATGAGCTTATGGTACCCAAGCACAGGACAACCATGATTTCTCTAAACAAAGTCTAACAAGAGCAGTTAGTGGTTATCAGTATGATGTCAGGAAATGCCCACTGTGAAAGTAATATACAGATGCAATCAAACCTGGGACACAAGGCAGAGAAAGGGCTGTGTTAAAAAAAAAAAAAAAGAAAAAGGTACAATTAAAAACGTTTAAAGAAGTCCCTTTAGTGCTAATACAGTCAACTGCAAAAGTGACATTTCACATTTTTGAGACTTTGCAATGCTTCCCAATACCTAGAATGGGTTTCAACTCCGACCATTTAAACTAAGAGAGGATAACAGAAATAAGTGAAAACCATCAGAGAGAAAAAAAGAAAAAAATGCATAAAACTAAATGCAAAAATCCTCCCTCTTCCTCTTTTTGAAATAAGTGAAATGCAAGCATAGTTGTCAGACCGCCATTTAAAAAAAGAACAAATTCATTAAGCTACCAGGGTTTCACACATAAAATCATGCAAAGTATTTACTGATTTTACTAACAAAAAAAGGTAAAGAGTGTTCTGAGTTGTCATAACATATAAATTACTCTTAATAATTCAACCTATAAATACTCAAAAACAACAAGCATGCCATAAAAGCATATTCTTCACATGCACTAGCCACTGGACACTACTGTTTACTCATACTTTAGGGAAAGAGTTACTAAAAGAAAAAAACTCTTCATCCTGAAATAACTCAGAAACTAAAAACCCTAGCATGGCTTTCTATCAGACTCCATGAGAAAAGCAATAAATGAATTAAGAGAAGTGAAAAGTAACTTTAAATCTACCCCCAGAATCTAGTCACTTTTATAGCTCCATGTATGCCATCTACCTCCCAAACATGTTTATGTACACTAAATTATCAGTTTGTTGTCTGTAGTAAAATATAAAAAAAAAAAAAAACTAAGAAACAAGATACACACTTTGAGTTAAATATCTCACTTTGTGAAATCCACCCTTATAGACTATACTATATGCTAATCTTGGAAAAAAAGCATTATTTTTCTAGTGAATTGTTAAAATTTCATTTTAAAAATTTAAATTTTAAATTTTAAAACTTCATTCTAGCCAGGCACGGTGGCTCACGCCTGTAATTCCAACACTTTGGGAAGCTGAGGCAGGTGAATTGCTTAAGCCCAGGACTTCAAGACCACCCTGGGCAACATGGGGAGACCCCATCTCTACAAAAAATTTTAAAAATTAGCTTGGGGTGGTGACGTGTACCTGTGGTCCCAGCTACTCAGGAGGCTGAGGTAAGAGAATCACCTGAGCCCAGGAGGTAGAGGCCACAATGAGCAGTTGTTGAGCCACTGCACTGTAGACTCAGCCACAGAGCAAGACCTTATCTCCAAAAATAAAATAATAAAATTGGCCAGGTGCGGTGACTCACACCTGTAATCCCTTGGGAGGCCAAGGTGGGCAGATCACTTGAGGTCCTGAGTTCAAGACCAGCCTGGCCAACATGGGAAAATCCCTTCTCTACTAAAAACACAAAAATTAGCCGGGCGTGGTGGTGCACACTTGTAATCCCAGCTACTTGGGAGGCTGAGGCAAGGAGAATCACTTGAACCTGGGAGGTGGAGCTTGCAGTGAGCCAAGATCATGCCATTACACTCCAGCCTGGGTGACAGAGCAAGACTGTCTCAAAAAAAAAAAAAAAAAAAAAAAAAGAAAGAAAAAGAAAAAAAGAAATGCAGGGGACAGAAATTATTTGGAAGAACCTTTACTATTATCTTGTTTATCTGGCATTAATTTTAAAAGTCCAAGAAGTTTTCGCAATTCTTTTTCTTAACGATGCAATGACAGTGGGAATGCAGGGAAATGAGCATTCTCATTCCCTGATAGAGGGAACACAATTTACAGGGCACATTGAAAAATAGGAAACTTGTGCCTGGTATATGACAATCCTGTAAAGAAGGCCGCTACAAAACTATGTGACAAAGACACAATAAATAAGGCTGAGTACAGTGGCTCACGCCTGTAGTATCGGCATTTTGGGAGGCCAAGGTGGGAGGATCACTTGAACCTAGGAGTTCAAGACAAGCCTAGGTGACATAGCGAGACTTCACGTCTATTAAAAAAAAATTGTTTTTAATTTTAAAAATCCAATAAATAGGTATTCTAAACTCTTCTGTGCACAGTAGTCACCTTTTAATACTTTCCCTAAAATCTTTACAAGGGAAAAACATAAGATAGACTGAGGGGAATCACTCATACCCCACCACCCATGATGAAATTCTTGAAAATGTCAGGCCACGTGCAGTGGCTCATGCCTGTAATCCCAGCACTTTGGGAGGCTGAGGCAGGTGGATCACAAGGTCAAGAGTTCAAGACCAGCCTGAACAACATGGTGAAACCCCATCTCTACTAAAAATTAGCCGGGCACCGTGGTACACGCCTGTAATCCCAGCTACTCAGGAGGCTGAAGAAGAATCGCTTGAACCCAGGAGGCAGAGGTTGCAGTGAGCCGAGATAGCACCACTGCACTCCAGCCTGGGCAACGTAGCAAGACTCCATCTCAAAAAAAAAAAAAAATTCTTGAAAATGTCATTGATTAGTCAGGAAAAAAACTGTTACTAAGAGGCACTATGCTAGGTGGTAGAGATTTAAAACAAACAGTTTTTGAAAATGCCCCATCTTCAAAGAGATCATACACATGACAGTAGGGGTAATGCAACGTCTTTTTGGAAAGGGCTATTATAAGGACAATAAAGGGCACTGAAATGGTATCTAACAAATTGGGAAGTGGGCTCAGGCCAGGGAAAATGTTGGCTTCTGAGCTAAAGAAATGGGGGTGGGGAGGAGAAGAGCAGTCCAGCCAGAATAACAGGAACAGCATTTACAAAGGCAGAAAGACGTGGGAGCAAAGCAGGTTGAGAGAAATGCAAATAAAATCGCTGAACACTGTGGGGGAGGGAAACTGGAACAGGAAGGCACAGATGAGGCTGGAGTGGTAAGCAAACATCTCAGGGAGGCCTTCAATGCCTTAGAGTTTTGCAGACCACTTCCAGCCCATTCCAATATCTACCTGAAATGTCCAAGTGAACTGTAGGAAGAGGGTGCACTGAAGGATTCCTGCCACTTCCTTTTCGTATTAAAAACCAAGATGCTCAAGTAGAACAGCAGTGGCAGCAATGCCAAGAACAAGCAGGGCAGGCTCCCGCATCCACACAATAAAAACAGCCTCTGATTAAAATCCGGAAGCACAATTCGGCAAAATTCTTGCTGTTTTGAACAGGTGAATGTACTACACATATTTATAACTGTGGTATTGACAGCATTTTTTTTTTTTTTTTTTTTTTGAGACAGATTCTCACTCTGTTGCCCAGGCTGGGATGCAGTGGCATGATCTCGGCTCACTGCAACATCTGCCTCCTCGGTTCAAGCAATTCTCCTGCCTCAGTCTCCCGAGTAGCTAGGATTACAGGCGAGTGCCACCACGCCTGGCTAATTGTTGTATTTTTAGTAGACACGGGGGTTTCATCATGTTGGCCAGGCTGGTCTCAAACTCCTGAACTCAGATGATCTGCCCACCTCAGTCTCCCAAAGTGCTGGGATTACAGGCATGAGCCACCGCGCCCGGCTGACGGCAATTTTTTTTTCTTTATATTCGTAATTGTAGATGAATACAGACTGCAATTATATCACACATACACCCAAAAAAGTTTGCATACTCCATGCAGTATCTTGCAATGCAAGGGTCTTTAATCATCATTAGCCAGAGGACTTAGAGCTAAGAGTTAAAAACAAACATTAAGGAGCACATCTATGTAACACGCTGGTTTCCAGTGCTAAGATTCTTGAGGACAGAGATCGCATCTTGTTTATTTCTAAACCCCTTCCTTTCTCCTCCTACCACGCCTAACACTTTGCTTTTATACACAGGAGGTGTTCAATAAATGTTTATTTTATTATGTAATAATGCCATACATTTGTAAGATAGCTAAAAAAAATTGGAATGCACAGTTTATACGCTAGGCTTGGGAATTTCATGAGCGGAGATAATGACAGTGTTTATACAGGACTCTGGTTTATGAAAAGCTTTTCTGGTTTATGAAAAGCTTTCATATACATTCTGTCATTCAAGTCTCACATTAACCCAATGGAAGAAGCATTCGTTAACCTCCAGTAGGCAGAGGAAATAGAAACTAAGAAATTAAGTCATCTGCCCAAGGTCACATAGCTAATGACAGACCAAAGACTGTGAGTCTCAGGTTTCCTCACTCATAGGCCACTGTTCTCTCCCACGACAATTTTCAGTTAATTTAAAAGAAAAAAAAAAAAAAAAAGGCTGTAATCCCAGCACTTGGGAGGCCAAGGTGGACGGACTGCTTGAGCACAGGAGTTCAAGACCAGCCTGGCTAACATGGCAAAAACGTCTCTACAAAAAATACAAAAATTATCCAGGCATGGTGGCACACACCTAAAATCCTGGCTACTCAGGAAGCTGAGGTGGAAGGATCACTTGAGCCCAGGAGGTTGAGACTGCAGTGAGGTGAGATGGTACCACTGCATTGCAGCTTGGGTGACAGAGTAAGACCCTGTCACACACACAAAAAAGAAAATTACTGAAAACATACTTGCTAAGCAATGTCCTAATGTGCTGGGAAATAAAACGGTGAACAAACCCTCAGTCCAGGAGGAGAAAACTTAGAATCCAGAAGGAGAAAAAAAGACCTTAAACAAGAAAATAATTGCAAGTATGAAAGGACAGTAAGGGGATCGACACTGAGGCTCCTTTATTGGGAATCTCTCAAAGACAGAACTGGTGTTATATTGAATCCACGGATTTTTCTTATTTACCTTATTTCAAACCATTTAAATTAATACACAGGCATCCACTTTGGAAGGTGCTTTCAAATCACCTAGGGATCTTATTAAAATGCATTATAATCCAATGATTAGGACCTGAAATCCTGCATTTCGAACATACTCCTAAGTGGTGCCAAAGATCCACACTTTGAGAATCTACAGCAGACTTCTCAAGGATTATGGTTATGTAGAGACACTGATCCCCTCAGTCCTAAGAGTACCTTCTGCCACCAGAGGGCCAAGAACAGTTTTTCTTCTGCTACATAAAATGACAGTGGTATTTTTCTTCCTTAATGTTAAGTGATATTTAAAAAAAGGCAAAGACATCACTAACAAGTATAGTTATCCCCTTACAAATACATCCCCACTTGAAAGAAAGCTAAAATCAATAGAGCTCACCAGGCGTGGTGGCTCATGCCGGTAATCCCAGCACTGTGGGAGCCTGAGGAGGGCAGACCACCCAAGGTCAGGCATTCGAGACCAGCCTGGTCAACATGGTGAAACCCTGTCTCTACTAAAAATACAAAAATTAGCCAGGCACACACCTATAAATCTCTGCTGCTTGGGAGGCTGAGGCAGGAGAATCACTTGAACCCAGGAGGCGGAGGCTGCAGTGAGCCCAGATTGAGCCATTGCACTCCAGACTGAGTGACAAAGCAAGACTGCGTCTCAAAAAAATAAAAAGAAAAATAAAATAAAATCAATAGAGCTCAACTAAAGCAAATTTTGGTTCCCAAATGTCTAGCTGTTTAAAACTGTAGGTTTTTGGTATAGTTTGTTTCTAACTATAATTAGAAATATAATTTTTTAAAAATGTTGGTTCTTCAACCCAAATGTCCATCAATGATAGACTGGATTAAAAAAATGTGGCACATATACACCATGGAATACTATGCAGCCATAAAAAAGGATGAGTTCATGTCCTTTGCAGGGACATGGATGAAGCTGGAAACCATCATTCTCAGCAAACTATCACAAGGACAGAAAACCAAACACTGCATGTTCTCACTCATAGCTGGGAATTGAACAATGAGATCACTTGGACACAGGGCTGGGAATATCACACACTGGGGCCTGTTGAGGGCTGGGAGAGGGACAGCATTAGGAGAAATACCTAATGTAAATGATGAGTTATGGGTGCAGCAAACCAACATGGCACATGTATTCCTATGTATCAAATCTGCACATTGTGCACATGTACCCTAGAACTTGTATAATTTTTTTTTAAAAAGTTGGTTCTTGATGGCTTGCTATTTTCCAAATGAAACACTTGAGAGGAGCCGGGCACATTCCTCAGCCCCGGGCTCAAAACAAACAAGCCCAATACAAACACATCCCATCCTCCCATCCCACCACATATCGCCATATATCTCTCAAACTTCCTGAGCCCAGTACAAACACATCCCATCCTCCCATCCCACCACATATCGCCATATCTCTCTCAAACTTCCTGAGCCCAGTACAAACACCACCTGGAAAAGTCTCCTATAAGGAGGCAGCCGTTCAAAGTTTTACTGAAAGCGCGGGAACCAAAAGAATTCCTTTGTTCCCCTGTAACTTTCGGGCTATAAAAAGCAAACACTCACATTGTTCGGGGCCCTCTTGTATGCTGTGTAATGGAGGGACCAAGTTCGAACTTGTCGTAAAGATCCTTGCCGCTTGGCTTTGACTCTGGACTCTGGTGGTCTTCTTTGGGGAATAGAGGGTCTGGGCATAACACACTGATGAGGATTAAAGGGCTGAAGAGTCTAAGCCACTGCAGCAGACCTCAAAATATTGCTCTGAATTGGTCTGTTGTCCACTGACTCAAAAGTACAATTCCTAAGAGTTGAAAATAAGACAACTGAGTATTTGGCAGGTATGGAGAAGGGTTAATGACAATGGAATCAGGCATGTGTGAGCAAAAACTATAACCACAGGGAGTTTTTAAACAAAGAGCTATTTCAGTAGTTGAATCTAACACTACAGAGCTCTAGCAAACAAATGGATTCCCTAAACAGCAGGAGGGTTATGCTGTTGCTCATCTGTTTGAAACATGATCCCAAACATCACAAAGTTGCCTTAAAATACCTTTCCCCCTATTGTTTCTATTGAATTACTCTTTATTTACAGAGGTTTACATTTCCACTAAGTTATAGTGTTACCTATTTCTACAAAAGAAGATTTACATAAAAAATATTCCTCCTAATGCCCAATACTATAATACTATAACTACTAAACTATTATCATCAAATTTCAATTTGGGAACAACAAAAAGACTCAGGCAGACAGATACAAGGGTAGCAATAAAAGAAAATTTGACCAGGCAAGGTAGCTCACGCCTATAATCCCAGCACTTTGGGAGTCTGAGGCAGGCAGATCGCTTAAGCCCAGGAGTTGGAGACCAGCCTGGGAAACATGGCAAAACTTCGTCTCTACCAAAAATACAAAATATTGGCCAGGCGTGGTGGTGCGTGCCTGCAGTCCCAGCTACTCAAGGGGCTGAGGTGGGAAGATGGCTTTAGGCCAGGAAGTCAAGGCTGCAGTGAACTGAGGCTGTGCCACTGCACTCCAGCCCTCCAGCCTGGGCAACAGAACAAGACTCTGTCCCAAAAAGGAAAATTCAACCTTTCCATTACAAATAGTAACAATAATGCTACTTGGCTATCAGACACTTAAGACTATGATAGGGTCTGGAGGCAGGGAACATAAAGCCGACTCACACTTCAGCTATGACAGGAAAATCCTCTCCATGGGACATAGGCCAAGTAAATGACTTTGTAACTGTACTTCATCTCACCATTTACATAGGGTATACTCGAAGTAACTAATGGAATCCTCTAGAGGATATTTAAACGCCCATGAATTCTGTAACGGGGCCCATGAGCCCCTATGCTCAGGCCCGCTCCCACACTGTGGAGTGTACTTTCATTTTCAATAAATCCCGTCATGCCTTCCTTGCTTTGTCTGTGCATTTTGCCCAATTCTCTGTTCAAGACGCCAAGAACCTGGATACCCTCCATCCCTGACATATTTTGGCAAGCCAGCCAGGAGGAGAGGTCAGCCCAAAGGGATTTATTTTTCTCCTTTCTCCTTTTCCTTTCTGCTCCATACAGGGGAATCTCTCTCTCTTTTCCTTTCCGACTTGGGACCCTTGGTGGGCAGCACCTAAACACAGAGACAACTACATGCTTCTGGCCATGGCCAGTGGAACTAAGAGGTTTCCATGCGGAGAAGCCTAACTGCCACCTTCCGGTTCGCTTAAGGAACCTGGGTCTTTTTCATTTTTCCTTTCCTTCTTTTTCAGTCTTTCAGCAGCTGTTTATAACTGCCGTGCCCCAAAGGGGGAAGGACCTGTTTTGTCTTTTTTTTTAATCTTTTCCTCACGTGGTCCCTGATTCCTACATTGGCACAGCTCAGAGAAAAATCACATGTTTCAGACGACTTAAAGCTTCTTTTCTTATGCTAACTACTTCCCTTAACAAACTTAACTGGCTAAGGACAAAAAGGTCCACCTGACATCCAGTTCTTCTCATTACACTTCATGGTTATTCTTAGAAAGTTCACATTAGGCTCTGGAGGGGAAAACCTGCATGTGGCACCGGTGCCCACCTAAGGTCAGAGACATCTGACACACTAAGATCGGACCCCACAGGAGGACGCTCTGGGGCATCCTGTGGACCTCAGCCTCCCCATAGAGGATACTCTTGCAGAGGTTCTGAGGTCTAGAGGTTCTGAGCCCTCCTTAGAATTCTCTCGCAGTTGTAACGCTGCTTGGCCCCAAAACTGTTTGGAATCTGGAGCTTACTGTTTAATGGGAAAGGGGGATGGTGCTGCATTCTAAGCAGGGGGCCTGACTAACGTGACGTTCTCCTTTGGTACTGTTTGGCCCCAGTGCTCTTCGGAGTCTGGGGAGGTTTTGCCTTTAATAATCAAACTGCCACGGACACTGCTTTCCCAGAAATTTTGGTTCACAGCCTTCATTGGATTATCTATCGGAGCAAAGTAGAACTGGCAAGCTTGTATTGCTACCTCATGGCTAAGCTTCCAAGCAACTGGATCTTCGTTTGTACGTATACATGTCTAGATGTATTTATTCATATGTACACTTATTGTTATATGTTGTGTCTACCAAAATTGGCTTATAAGAGCGTTCATAAATTAAGTCTAAACAATTTTCAAGTTCACGTGACTTAAAAGTAAAACTCTACTAAACAAACTAGCTTTAAAATTGTTGGTGGAATAAAAATAGAAATGCCTTCAGAATTGTCAGCATACATTTTGTCTGAATTTTACATTTGTCTTTGCTAGATATTTTTAAATGTCAGTGTTAATTTTTTTTTTTTTTTTTTTTTGAGACGGAGTCTGGCTCTGTCACCCAGGCTGGAGTGCAGTGGCGCAATCTCGGCTCACTGCAAGCTCCGCCTCCAGGGTTTACGCCATTCTCCTGCCTCAGCCTCCCGAGTAGCTGGGACTACAGGCGCCCGCCACCTCGCCCGGCTAGTTTTTTGTATTTTTTAGTAGAGACGGGGTTTCACCATGTTAGCCAGGATGGTCTCGATCTCCTGACCTCGTGATCCGCCCGTCTCGGCCTCCCAAAGTGCTGGGATTACAGGCTTGAGCCACCGCGCCCGGCGTCAGTGTTAATTTGAGCTTGCCTCTCATTCTATTCAAAGTCTCACTGGGATAAATGCACATCTGATAGCTTCCTTTGGAAGGACTAATCAGAAACTCAAAAGAATGCAGACGTTTGCCTCCCACCTACCTATGATCTGAAAGCCCCCAACCCCCTCCCCACCTCGAGTTGTCCTGACTTTCCAGAACGAACCAATGTTCATTTTATATGTGTTGGTTGATGTCTCATGTCTCCCTTGTTAAAAGTGAAAATTAAGTACAGCGAATGGGATAAATGTTTTAGGTAAACTTTTTGTGTAAATTAAAATCTTAAAAGTTATTTTTGATGTTCATTTAATATCTGGGTCATCTTCAACTAAGAAATGGTTGTGATATGGGGAAATACGTTTCTAAAATTGTGGAATTGTTCTTATCTATAAATGCCCATATCTGATAGTACAGGATTTCTTGCTTTTTAGGGTTTCACTGAAGTTTAGGTTGCTAAGGATAAGAATTTTAGTTAACACGTAATTCTGTATACAAAATGTGCCAGAAAGGATTATTAGTGGAAGAAATAATAATTTTGTCTAATTCAGAAGTTATCTAAAAGTTAGTTCAAATTATAGATTTAAAAAGTTATTTATGAAATAATATAGTAAGGAGTCATTAAGTAGGGGAGAAAGATGTGGGAAAAGTTTAAATAATAAAATATTTTTTAAAATCTGATATAGAATTGAAGACATTAGGCTAATTAACATTTTCATAGTTAAAGCTCTTAGTCTTGATTAAAGTAAAATAAGAAGTACTGTAAAGAAATGCAGGCCAGGCACAGTGACTCACACCTGTAATCCCAGCACTCTGGAGGCCAAGGTGGGTGACTCACGAGGTCAGGAGTTCGAGATCAACCTGGCCAATACGGTGAAACCCTGTCTCTACTAAAAATACAAAAATTAGCCGGGCACAGTGGCACGTGCCTGTAATCCCAGCTACTTGGGAGGTTGAGGCAGGAGAATTGCTTGAACCCAGGAGGCAGAGGTTGCAGTGAGCCGAGATCGCACCACTGCACTCCAGTCTGGGTGACAGAGCAATACTCCGTCTCAAAAAAAAAAAAAAGGATGCATCAGCAGTTTGCCAATTCTTTTTTTAATATAGTTAAGCCTGAAGCTGGATTTACTGTGGAGCCAAATTTCACACACATGCTTGCATTGCTTCACACTGTTTACTGTTTTGCATGGATAGTGCTGGCACTGGAGTACTTACTGGTCATGTGCCTAACGTGGATTTCTTCATTGCATAGAATGTGAAACAGTATTGGTAAACTAACAGATATTAAATTGTGTATCAGGAATAAAATATTCATTATGTGAGTTTTCTGGGGTCCTAGGTAACACTGTAGGAAAATTTAGGGTTGGTTTCCTGTTTATTTGTTTTTGCTTCTAGTTTTCATTCATTTGCTGTTTATTCTCCTCTGGTTTTGCTTGTGTATGCATATATTTTTAAAAAACCACGATTTTTTTAGTTCCTAGTGGAAGGCTTTTATTTGGTTCCATGAATAGTTATTTTTTTTTTTTTTTTTTTTTTTTTTGAGACGGAGTCTGGCTCTATCACCCAGGCTGGAGTGCAGTGGTGCAATTTCGGCTCACTGCAAGCCATTCTCCTGCCTCAGCCTCCCAAGTAGCTGGGACTACCGGCACCCGCCACCACACCCAGGTATTCTTTTTGTTTTTAGTAGAAACGGAGTTTCACCGTGTTCGCCAGGATGGTCTCAATCTCCCGACCTTGTGATCCACCCGTCTTGGCCTCCCAAAGTGCTGGGATTACAGGCGTAAGCCACCGCGCCTGGCCAGTTATTTTGTTTCTGATGCATTTCTAGCAAGTCATCATTCGTTCCATTTATCTGGAATTCCTAAACTACCTTTATCAGGCAGTAGGAATTAATGGAGCACACCAGCTTTTTATCGTTAAACTAACTTTTTGGATTTTAGGCTTCCTAATACTTTAACGGTGTTGAGTATTCTTATAAATAGAATTTGAGTCATATTTATCTTTCTCTGCCTAACTTGCCCCCAAATTTGTAAACTATTTGTGAGTATTCTTAATTCATGGCAATGTGTTTGCCTGCACACAGTCAAGCAGGATCGCTAGGACCACTCAGAGAACTCAGAAAACTGGCATGCCGGCAAAAGGGTAAGAATTTCTTACCAGTCAATCTCTGGTTTCTTTCTCTGTGCAAACTAGTTAAATATAAAGTAAAAGTCACTGTTTATCTCCTCTGTAAAGTTTTAAATTAATTGCTTTAATAATAATAAGCTGGGTGCAGTGGCTCATTCCTGTAATCCCAGCTCTTTGGGAGGCTGAGGCAGGCGGATCATCTGAGGTCAGGAATATGAGACCAGCCTGGACAAGATGGTAAAACCCCATCTCTACTAAAAATACAAAAATTAGCCAGGCGTGATGGGGCACGCCTGTAATCCCAGCTACTCAGGAGGCTGAGGCAAGAAATCGCATGAACCCAGGAGGCAGAGGTGCAGTGAGCAGAGAGAGAGACTCTGTCGAAGGAGAAGGAGAGGAGGAGGAAGCGGAAGAGGAAGAGGAGCTTAAATCAAATATTTTGTCAGAAAAGTGAAAAGCTTAATGTCTTTTATTTAGTTCATGTGACTTGAGTAATTTTTGGGAAATAAGGATGGTTTTAAAGATTATTGGTAAAATATGTCTTCAAAATGTAAATATGTGGTCTAAATTATGTTCAAATATTAGGTTTGTTAGATGCTTTAGGGTCATAAGCTGCTTCATTGGTTTTTGAAAATTGTTTAACTTGCCTGTTTTCCAGCTAGGTAAGCCTGGGGACATGTGGAGTTGGCCATACCCCTAGCTATGACTATATATCAAACCTTACTGAACATAACTCACTAGGTTCTACATTAAAATTAAAATTGCTAAGAGCTGCCATTATAACATGCAATTAAGACTACTAGAAACAGTTTTATAGCTGGGTGCAGTGGCTCACGTCTGCAATCCCAACACTGTGGGAGGCCGAGGCAGGCAGGTCACCTGAGGTCAGGAGTTCCAGACCAGCCTGGCCAACATGTGGAAACCCCGTCCCCACTAAAACTACAAAAATTAGCCTGGTGTGGTGGTGCGCACCTGTAGTCCAGGCTACTTGGGAGGCTGAGGGAGGAGAATCACTTGAACCCGGAAGGCAGAGGTTGCAGTGAGCCGAGATAGCGCCACTGCACTCCAGCCTGGGCAACAGAGCGAGACTCCATCTCAAAACAACAACAAAAAAAGAAACAGTCTTACATACAATGTGTGTAAGAATAGTAGAATGTGGGGGTTTTTTGGTAAAAGGTTATAAAAGGTTTTTACTTCTTTAAAATTTCTGAGTCATCATTTTGGCAAAATAAATAATTTACAGGAATCTGGAATTCCAAAAGCAAACTTCAGTTTCAAAATTGTCTTTCCTAATGCCTGGCTTTGTGGATGGATCAGAGGGCCCCCGAAAACATCCCGAAAAAAGGTAAACAGGATTATCTGACATGTTTAGGTACATGGGATTGCCAAAATTACGTTCAATCTTCTTTAGAATATATTTTTGTGAATAATATATGTTCCAAAATTGTATGGGATTTCTAAAATCTAGTCTAAAATCTTTTCTAAAATAAAGTCTAAGTTTGGTTATTAAGTTATCATAAACCACAGAAATAACCAAATTTCCTTGTATAAAGCTACTAACCCAAGTAAAACCAAAAAAAATTAAATATCAAGAAGATACTTTGTCCAATTTTCATTTTAAACCAACTGATACTGAAATTGTTTAAGATAGTTTATCAATGCTTGATCCCACATTCCTGGGAAAATAATTAAAGCTTCAGATACATTTGGTCACCTGGTGGGCCACTTAAACATTTTACAAAGGGATTTCATTAAATTGTTATTTTCAATGCGTGTTTTCTGGTTGTATGAAAGTTTTCCCATGCAAGAGGACTGATGTTAAAACAGCAGATTATTATACTATAGTGTATTTTTACCAGGTAAAGAAAGCTTTTTATGGTTTGGATCTCCTGAAAACATCAGAAAAAGACTGTCCTTCCCATCCACACTACAACAAAACTTCGGGACCCTGAACTTTGGGTTCATAATCTCACAACTGAGAGGGCTCCCTCCATACTTTTGGAACTGTGCACCTATTTGAACCCTTGAGGTAAAGCTAACCAAGGAAATTTCTCCCAAGAAAAAGATGACATCCTTGATGTGAACAGTTTTTCCCCAAGTTCAGAGATTAAAACTTCTACTAACATGAAACTCTTATCTTTGAATGTTTTTCTTGCTTATGCATCTATGAACAATAGAAGAGGAAAAGGGGTCTGTTATGTGCACTAATGGGATGTACTTTTATTTTTGAAGGAGTTTGCAGTCAGCCTTATACTTTGATAGATAAAAGATGAAGACCCAATGTAGGTAAGAAACTTTAATGGTACATACATTGCCTCATAATCAGTCAAAAACAAAACACTGGTTCACTACTCTTAAACCATATCATGGGTTAAAGAGAACACTGCCAGGAGGCCTTCACTGTTCTAAAAGGGCATCATTTGTTAGGTCCTTTTCCCATGGTTTAAAGTAAAAGAAGTAGTGATTAGAAATGTATCCCTCATAAGACTCTATAGCAAATTCTACTGTAAAGGCTACAGTTACACAACAGACTTTAAATTCTCTTGTGAAAGTTATAATAGAATTGGCTGAACAGAGAAGTATGTGAATAGCTGCTGGCACTTGTGGCCTATGGAGAAATACATCAGTGGCAGGCCAGGCGCAGTGGCTCATGCCTGTAATCCCAGCAGTTTGAGAGATCGAGGCAGGTGGATTACCTGAGGTCAGGAGTTTGAGACCAGGCTGGCCAACATGGTGAAACCCCATCTCTACTAAAAATACAAAAACTTAACTGGGTGTGGTGGCACATGCCTGTAATCCCAGTCACTTGGGAGGCTGAGGCAGGAGAATTGCTTGAAATCTGGAAGGCAGAGGTTGCAGTGAGCCGAGATCATGCCATTGCACTCCAGCCTGGGCAACACAGCAAGACTCTGTCTCAAAAAAAAAAAGAAAAAAGAAATTCAGTGGCAGGGGATTAACAAAGATTGCTTAGTCAAGTGAGTAAACTCTTTAGTTCATTTTTTGATCTATTTGATTTTAGGATGTTTGTTTTATGGGGATCTTGGGTAAGGAACTCTTGGTATTACCCTCCCAGTAGTCATAATAATAGTCTCTCTGGTGCACTGCATTCTCTCAAAGGTTTTAAATGCTAGCATGCAGCCATCTCTAGAATGTCATATGGTCTCTCTTCAACTGAAATAAGAGCTGAAAGAAATGTGTTACCATGAGGACACCATAACCTATGAATGACGTGCTGAGACCAGAAACCCAAAATAATGGTAACTGAGAGTAATGCTAAGGCCCTAAATTTTGGTCACACGCTCACCTAAGTGAGAACCTGACCAAAAAGGGGGAATTTTTTAAACAAAATTCTGGGAGGCCATTGTTTTGGACTAAGCTCATGCACGAGGCCCCAATAGACCAAACAAAACTAAAATGGAGTCGTCTGTGCTAAGACTTTAAGGAAACACACAGATTCTAGAATAGACCAGGTTTTGTTTTCTCTCCTTTAAACTCTGTAACAAACATTCCTGACAGCATTGGTACCCACCCTCTGAAGGCCCCATTAAATCTTTTAACCAAATTCACTTCCTCTTGCCTACCGAACACCAAACTTCAGATGATCATGCAATAAAGGTTCTAGCCAGTTCCAGGTGAAGACACCACCCCTGGCCATCAAGGAGCTACCCTGCCTCCACTAGACAGAGCAGGGAGAGAGTTCCACAATCCCCAATAGGTAGGGACTATGCCTCAAGCCAGCATGAAACAAGCTATAGAAAAAAAAAAAAAAAGACCAACAGTCCCTCTGCCTCCTATCAAGATTTCTCGGGATCACATCTCTCAGGGGCAGATGAGGTAGGAAAATAGGGTCTGGAGGCATGGAACATAAGGCCAATTCACACTTCAGCTATGACAGGAAATATCCTCTCCATGGGTTGTAGACCAAGTAAATGACTTTGTAACTTTACTTCATTCTCTCCATTTACATAGGGTGTACCTGAACTAATGGAATCCTCTAAAAAGTATTTAACCTCCCTTACATAGGGCATACTCGAAGTAACTAATGGAATCCTCTAGAAGATATTTAAACTCCCCAAAATTCTGTAACAGGGCCCTTGAGCCCCCATGCTCAGGCCCGCTCCCACTGTGGTGTGTACTTTCAAGTTCAATAAATCCCGTCATGCCTTCCTTGTTTTGTCTGTGGGTTTTGTCCAATTCTTTGTTCAAGATGCCAAGAACCTAGACACCCTGCACCAGTGACACTATTACCTAAATAATGCTTGTTTACCTTCAAACTCCTGCTTTTAAGTTGTAACCTCAAAATATCAAAATAGCACTAACACATACCATAACAAATCTATAGCAATTGGCTATGATTTAAATAATCATAAGTGGTTTATAAAAAATAACAGCTGCTAGCAAATATCATTGTTAAGATAATGATAATAACCTAAGTATCACTGTTGCACATAAGTCCAGTTGATTGAGCTAGGCCTTCTACATTCAGTATCCTCCCAACATTTCTGAAGCATTGATCCTAAACATAGGATTCATAGGAAAAAAACACATTACTGTCACACACGTACCACACACAACTGAATCTCAGACTGCTTTCATCTTTTATATTGCTACAGGAGGGGCCCACACAGCCCCAAGGAGAGGAGGTGGGGCAGTAACAGCACTATACAACAGCTTAGGCCCAGGCCAGAGAGGGTGGCCAGACAGGGTCAAGAGAACAGCTATAGTACAGGGACAGAGGAAACAACTATCTGAGAATGATCAGTCAGGTTTCTTACAACAAAGAAAAACATAGGAAAGGAGAAGGCTAGAATGAACCCTGTGCCACTGGCTTGCAACTGAAGTAGTGATGTGAACTCATTTAATATACACAGATAGATATAGATAAAAATAGTTGGATATAAATGAATATATTTTTTAGTACAGTCCAATGAGAGAGCCTGGGATCAGCAACACATCTGTAATCAGCATACCTACACCTAGATTTTGGTTTCTAAATATCGTTCTCCACTGAGCAGAACCAATGTCCTCAGATAAATGTCTATTTCCTGGACTGGGGAAGAAAAAGTATAAGATAAAAAATATTTTGTTGTGCCAGGAAGGAAGGAAGTGCTCAAAAGAGGATGGAAACAAGTCAAAGAAACACAGAAGCCAACTCACTGAAGAACATGGGAATCCTTATATCCACACTGCCTTAGTCACTTTAGGCTGTTATAACAAAGTACCTCAGACTGCGTAACTTACAAGCAACAGAAATTTATTGCTCACAGTTAAAAAGACGGTATAGTTCAAGATCAAGTCACCAGCAGATTTGATGTGTGGTGAAGTCCTCATAAATGGCTCCTTCCATGTGTGCTCACATGGTAGAAGGGCAAAGAGGCTAACATGTTTCCTCAGGCCTCTTTATCAGGGCACTAATACCATTATTGAGGGGTCTAGCCCTCCACCTGATCACCACCCAAAGGCTCTGTCTTCTAATACCATCACCTTGGTGATCACTTTCAACATACGAATTTTAGAGGGATACAAACATTCAGATCACAGCACACATTGGCATTCAAAAAAAAAAGAAGAAGAAGAAGAGCAAATTCCTCCTTACAGTAAAATTACCAACTAATAAATTTAGAAGCAATGACAGAATTAGCACTTTGGCAATCATCATAGTAACAATTTAGACAAGAAACATCAATGAACACTAAAACTAGTGTGTGAAAACAGAATGAGGAATGGGAGAGCTACATACTACCAAAATATCACCCCATAAAATATTAATAACAAAAAATAATAAGAACCTTATAGTGGAGAATCCTGGTAAACACATTAATCAAAGGATCAAAGTTAACACCACCAATAATGGACAAATAGACACTATATGCATCTGATAAGATGCAGTAAGAAAAATGCACATCACCTGGGCACAGTGGCTCACACCTATAATCCCAGCACTTTGGGAGGCCAAGGAGGGAGGATTGCTTGAGCCCAGGAGTTCGAGACCAGCCCTGGCAACATGGGCTGTCTCTATAAAAAAATTTAAAAATTGGCCGGGCGCGGTGGCTCAAGCCTGTAATCCCAGCACTTTGGGAGGCTGAGACGGGCGGATCACGAGGTCAGGAGATCGAGACCATTCTGGCTAACACGGTGAAACCCCGTCTCTACTAAAAAATACAAAAAAACTAGCCGGGCGTGGTGACGGGCGCCTGTAGTCCCAGCTACTCGGGAGGCTGAGGCAGGAGAATGGCGTAAACCCGGGAGGCAGAGCTTGCAGTGAGCCGAGATTGCGCCACTGCACTCCAGCCTAGGCGACAGAGCGAGACTCCATCTCAAAGAAAAAAAAAAATTTAAAAATTAGCAGGGTGTGGCAACACGCACCTGTGGTCCCTGCTACTTGGGAGGCCGAGGTGGGAGGATTGCTTGAGCCTGGGAGATAGAGGCTACAGTGAGCCATGGTCGCACCACAGCATTCCAGCCTGGGCAAAAGAGTGAGACTATCCCAAAAAATACATAGATACATACATACATACATATACACACACACACACAAACATACATAAGAAAAACTTACATGGCTTCTGTGATGTTGCTCAAATGCGTAACTCAAATGCACAAGGAAACATCAGAGAAACTCAAAGGGAGGAATGTTCTACAAAATGGCCTGTAATCCTCAAAAATGTAAAGGTCATGAAAGTCAAGGAAAGACTGACAGTAAACTATTTCAGTTTGAAAAACACAGGCTGGGCCTGGTGGCTCACGCCTGTAATCTCAGCACTTTGGGAGGCCAAGGCCGGGCAAATTGCTGGAGCCCAGAAGTGCAAGACCTGCCTGGGCAATATGGTGAAACCCCATCTCCACCAAAAAAAAAGATTAGCCGGGCGTGGTGGAACGTGCCTATAGTCCCAGCTACTCAGGAGACTGAGATGGGAGGATCCCTTGAGCCCAGAAAGTCGAGGCTGCAGTGAGCTGAGATTGGGCCACTGCACTCCAGCTCGGCAACAGAGCAAGACTCTGCAAGAAGAAAAGAAAAAAGAAAAACACTACAGACATATGTGGATGCAATACATGATTCATGACTGGATCCTTTTGCTGAAGATGACATTGTTAAAGCAACAGATGAAACTCAATGGGGTTTCTGGATAAGGAATACGTGGAGGTTCTTTACACTGTTCTTTGCAACTTTTCGGAAAGTTGAAAAATGCTTCAAAATTAAATTTAAGGCCGGGCATGGTGGCTCACACCTGTAATCCCAGCACTTAAGGAGGCTGAGGCCGGTGGATCACCTGAGGACAAAGTTGAGACCAGCCTGGTCAACATGGTGAAACCCCATCTCTATTAAGAATACAAAAATTAGCCGGCCATGGTGGCGGGAGCCTGTAATCCCAGCTACTTGGGAGGCTGAAGCAGGTGAATTAACTGAACCCAGGAGGCAGAGAATGCAGTGAGCTGAGATCGTACCACTGCACTCCAGCCTGGGAGACAGAGCGAGACTCCATCTCAAAAAAAAACAAAAAACAAAAAATTAAATTTAAAAATCACTTCTGTAAATGAATGTATTTCACAGCTATACTTATACTAAAATGTGTTGTAAAAGACGGCCCTAAGGCTGGGCATGATGACTCACGCCTGTAATCCCAGCACTTTGGGAGGCTGAGGCAGGTAGATCACTTGAGGCCAGGAGTTCAAGACCAACCTGGCCAACATGGTGAAACTCTGTCTCTGCTAAAAATACAAAAATGAGCTCGGCATGGTGGCAGGCGCCTGCAGTCCCAGCTACTCGGGAGGTTGAGGCGGGAGAATCACTTGAACCCAGGAGGCGGAGGTTGCAGTGAGTCGAGATCGTGGCATTGTGCCTGGGAGAGAGAAAGAGGCCCTGTCTCAAAAAAAAAAAAAAAAAAAGATGGCCTTAGGTTGGTTAATATTAAACAAAAATGAAACATAGGAAGAAAAGGAGCGGTACAGTTCTCTACAGGACTCAGTTTGACATTCCTAAGAGGTAGAACGGTTTCATATTTTTCAAGTAACATGTAGCTATTTTGCTTCAATATCTCCTAATCAAATATGCAGTTTAGAGAAGTGCTACATGTATTAGACACGTGCTTTCATATATCAGAAACTCCAAAAGTACAAAAACTGCAACTACACTTAGAGAAAGAAATCAATAATGGTAAAAGTAACTAAATGGCAATTATTTTGCACTCTGATATGTGAAGAAAAAAAAAGCTACCTCGTATCAGATGATAAAAGTAAACTAAAGCCAGTCAGTGCTGCAACTCCCAAAACTAGTTCTTTCTGAAAAGATGACCATGTTCACTTCCACTCCCCATGTTCCCCTCAAAAATACAACATATTAAAAAGGATAACATATATTATATACAAAGATATTATATATACATATAACATATCTTTTTATATGTTGTATTAAATTATATATATTTAATAACAAAAAGAAAAAAGCAAAATAACCTTACAGAGGAGAATATATTAAAGGATATAATATATGATATCCTTTTTTATTGGGTTGTCAGATAAAAAACTGTAAGATAATACTTGGTCATCAGCCATTCAAAATGATGTTGCAGAAGTCTATTCTCTAGCATAAAAAAAATTTACAAGTAAAAAACCTGATCTATGTACAGTGGAAATCCATTTGTATATTTTTAAATACATACAAACAAAAAAAGCAATAAAAAGATTCAGAAGAAGTTAGCCAGGCACGGTGGCTCACGCCTGTAATCGCAGCACTTTGGGAGGCCAAGGCAGGCGGATCACAAGGTCAGGAGTTCGAGACCAGCCTGGCCAATATGGTGAAACCCCATGCCTACTAAAAGTACAAAAATTAATTAGCCGGGCGTGGTGGCGGGCGCCTGTAGTCCCAGCTGCTCTAGAGGCCGAGGCAGGAGAACTGCTTAAACCTGGGAGGCGGAGGTTGCAGTGAGCTGAGATCATTCCACTGCACTCCAACCTGGGTGACAGAGCGAGGCTCTGTTTCAAAACAAAAAAAAAAAGATTCAGAAGTAGTTATATCCCTAATACAAACAACAGTTGTCTCCAAAGGTGTGATTATGAATGATTTTTATTTTCTTCCTTTTCCTACCATTATTTAGTGATTTCTCCAACATGTATATTATTTTTACACTAAAGATAAAGGTTAAAAATACTTGAATATTATATTAATTTAAAAGTTACTATTTTATCTTCTACTAGTGTATTATTGGTGAATCTTAGAAAAGAGTCCCAGCAGCATGAGACAATAACACCTGGTAACTGAAGACTTCTCTTAATAACAAGGCCTACTTGAATATCAGCTTGGAGAAAAAATATATAGATAGATATACACACATATATACATACATGTACGTGTGTATATATGTATATACATGCATGTGTATGTGTGTATATACATCTACATATAGATATACATAGTTTTGTTAATTATAGATAAGATAGTATAAGGCAGGATCAGCTGGACGCAATGGCTCCCACCTATAATCCCAGCGCTTCGGGAGGCCGAGGCAGGCAGATTGCTTGAGGCCAGGAGTTCGAGACCAGCCTGGTCAACATGGCAAAACCCCATCTCTACTAAAAATACAAAAATTAGCTGGGCGTGGTGGTGCACGCCTATAGTCCCAGATACTCAGTAGGCTGAGGCAGGAAAGTCACTTGAACCCAGGAGACAAGAGTTTGCAGTGAGTTGAGATCACGCCACTACACTGCAGACTGGGTGACAGAGCGAAACTCTGTCTCCAAAAAAAAAGGCCGGGCGTGGCGGCTCATACCTGTAATCCCAGCACTTTGGGAGGCCGAGGTGGGTGGATCACCTGAGGTCAGGAGTTTGAGACCAGCCTGGCCAACATGGTGAAAACCCCATCTCTGCTAACAAAAATTAGCCAGGCATGGTGGAGGGAGCCTGTAATGGTGGAGGAAGCCTGTAATCCCAGCTACTCAGGAGGCCAAGGCAGGGAGGATTGCTTGAACCCGCAAGGCAGAGGTTGCAGTGAGCCAAGACTGCGCCACTGCACTCCAGCCTGGGTGACAGAGCGAGACTCCGTCTCAAAAAAAAAAAAAAAAAGAAGTATTAAGACAGGATCTCTGGACCCAGACTTCCAGGACTCAAAATTCCAGCTACACTATTTACTGGCTATATGATTTTGATAAAATATGTAACCTCTCTGTGCTAGTTTCCTTATCTGTAAAACAGGATTCCTGCTAGTTACTGAACTGAGTTAACTATTTAAAACACTTTGTTCCTGGCACATAGTAAACATTCAATGAACTATTACTGGTTTTTTTTTTTTACATTTTCTTTTTAGAGGCAGGGTCTTGCTCAGTCACCCAGGCTAGAGCGTACTGGCGCAAGTATAGCTCACCGTAACTCAAATTGGCTCAAGCCATCCTTCTGCCTCAGCCTCCCAACGTGCTGGGATTACAAGCATGAGCTACAATGCCTGGCCTATTTGATTATTCTTTTAAATTATTAACTTTTTTTTAAAGGTGAGGCTGCTGAAGCATTAAAATCAGTTAAATAATTTGCCTGAAAACAAGATGTTGGCTTTTGGGGTTTGGAGGGAAGTGAGAGACAGAGAGAGAGACAGGGAGGCAGAGATAGACACATATAAACACATATAAACATAGCACTATCATGAGTCTCTTTTCCTAAACTGCTTTTTTTTTTTTTTTTTGACACGGAGTCTCACTCTGTCGCTCAGGCTGCAGTGCAATGGCGCAATCTCGGCTCACTGCAACCTCCGCCTCCCAGGTTCAAACGATTCTCCTGCCTCAGCCTCCCAGGTAGCTGAGATTACAGGTGCCCGCCACTATGTCTAGCTATTTTTCGTATTTTTAGTAGAGACAGGGTTTCACCATGTTGGCCAGGCTGGTCTTGAACTCCTGACTTCATGATCCACCCACCTCTGCCTCCCAAAGTGCTGCTAAATTGCTAATCTTTTTTTTTTTTTTTAAAGATGAAGTCTCACTCTGCTGCCCAAGCTAGAGTGTGGTGGCATGATCTCGGCTCACTGCAACCTCCACCTCACGGGTTCAAGCGATTCTACTGCCTCAGCCTCCTGAGTAGCTGGGACTACAGGCACGTGCCACCATGTCTGGCTAATTTTTTTGTACTTTTAGTAAAGAAAGGGTTTCACCATGTTGGTCAGGCTGGTCTCAAACTCCTGACCTCATGATCCAGCCGCCTCAGCCTCCGAAACTGCTGGGATTACAGACATGAGCCACCACGCCCGGCCTAAATTGCTCATCTTAAGAATGACAAATGGAAGGTATGTAGCACAGTGCTCAGTAAGTTATTTCCTTCCTTTCTTCCTTCCTTTCCCAATCCATCTGTTTCTTCCTGTACAGAAATAGACCTAGTTCAGCTTTCATTGTTGACATTAAAAAAAAAAAAGAAAGAAAGAAGAAATTGACCTGGTTCAGTCATTCACATTCCCAAATCACCTTTCCTACAGACTTTCATTTACAAGTTAACTATAGCCAGGTGTGGTAGCACGCACCTATAATCTCAGCTACTCTGGAGGTTGAGGTGGGAGGACTGCTTAAGCCTATGAGTTTGAGGCCAGCGCGGGCAACACAGTAAGACCCAGTCTCTTTTTAAATTATTTTTTAAGACTGAGTCTCACTCTGTCACCCAGGCTGGAGTGCAATGGTGCAATCCTGGCTCACTGCAGCTTCTGCCTCCTGGGTTCAAGCAATCCACCCACTTCAGCCTCACAAGCAGCTGAGCACCACCACCACCTGGCTAACGTTTTTGGTAGAGATGGGGGTTTTGCCATGTTACCCAGGCTGTTCTCAAAGTCTGGGGCTCAAGGTTCCACCCCCTCAGTCTCCCAAAGTGCTGGGGTTATAGGTGTGAGCCACTGCCCTTGGCTGACACTGTCTCTTAACAAGAAAAAGTTAAATGTACTTGTTTTAACTCCATTCCAAATAAGTAGCCTTACATTAGGAAATTACACTTTGGTCTTTTCCAAGTCAAATTTTTTTTTCAGAATTCCATTAGTCAAAAGAGACCCATAACTTAAAAATGCTAGAAACTCAGAGAACATGCAATATACTTTTTGAATGATTACTCAGAACTCACTTTTATCCTCAATTTCCCTGCCTTTCATATGCCTAAAATGTCAGGAAAGAAAAACCCCTACGTCAAAAGACCAATAGTCCCCAGGCCAATAATTAGCCACCAACCTGAAGTCGGTGATTTTTGCCTCTTTAGCTAAAAGAAGTAAGCAGGCCATGTTACTAATAGACCCGTTAGCTCCAAAATTCTATGGCCTCTTGCACAAACATGAAGGTGAACAATTCACAGGCAAATTCTTGACTCAAAGATGTTTCCTCTGACTGTAATCTCCCACTTCCCCTTGTCTTCTTAGAGAGCTCCTGTTCACCTTCCATTAATTACCACCCACTTCTTTCATGAAACTTTCCTAAAGCCTAAGTAGAACAAATTGTTACACATACTTTGGGCCCCCATGATTGTACTGCATCTATCATAGATGACTATATACCATCCACCATCTCTGGAATCTCATATCTTCCTCAATGCCTGGCACACAGCAGGTGCTAAGGATGTGTTTAAAAGATTTGAGTCCACAAAATTAAATGAGGTCCCTGTGAAGTTTCCATACCTACCATGAGAGTTTAACTTAATCTGAAGATACACAGAGGCCAACCTGCGGCACAACCAAAGCTCTGTCCCAGCCAGACCCACATATGCAGTGCAAATTTATCCTGAGAGTTTATACAAAAGCTACACAAAGGTATCATTCCTGCAGATGATCTGGGAACCCACTCTGGGGATTATCCTAATCTGTCTCAACTCCCTATTCAAAAATCTCTATACCCTGCTCTCCTTTGTTTCATGGCACTTACGACCTTCTGCCATACTACATGATTTATTGATGTTTAGTATTTACGGACACTTACCAGAACATAAGTCGCACCAATGCAGGGATTTTTTTCTCTTTTGTCACAAATGGTGCCCAACATCTACGTCAGCGCCTGGCACAGCAGTTTTGTTTTTTCTCTTTTTTTGAGATGGTCTCACTCTGTCGTACAGGCTGGAGTGCAGTGGCATAATCTTGGCCCACTGCAACCTCCGCCTCCCAGATTCAAGTGATTCTCGTAGTCAGTCTCCCATGTAGTTGGGATTACAGGTATCCACCATCACACCCGGCTAATTTTTTTATTTTTAGTAGACATGGGGTTTCATTTCTTGGTCAGGCTGGTCTCGAACTCCTGACCTCAAGTGATCCACCCACCTCGGCCTCCCAAAGTGCTGGGATTACAGGCCTGAGCCACGATGTCCCGCGACCGGCCTTTTTTTAAAGACAATGTCTCACTCTCTATGGGCCAGGCTGGAGTGCAGTGGCGTGATTATGTCTCACTACAGCCTTGATGTCTTCAATCTCCTCAGGCTCAGATGACCCTTCCACCTCAGCCCCCAGAGTAGCTGGGACTACAGGCTCACACTGCCACACACCTGGCTAATTTTTGTATTTTGGGGGTAAAAACAGAGTTTTGCCATGTTGTCCAGGCTGGTGTGGAACTCTGGGCTCAAGTGATCCGCCCACCTCAGCCTCCCAAAGTGTTGGAATTACAAGCAGGAGTCACCGTGCCCGGCCCACAGTGCGCCTTTTAAAAATCAGTAGTAATTCTTTCCTTCTATCTTAGAGCCCTCAAGAGTCATGAGTCACCACCTTTGCAGCCCTATCTTGCATTGCCCTTATTTCCTCTGCTCCATCCACTGATAGTAGGCTTCCCAGTAAGCTTTCAAGAATGGGAGGAAAATATTTGTATTTAACTCCTAAGCTGTAACTCTTTCCTTCTCTGCTCATCTGTTGGTAAAGAAATAGTATTCAGACGGCCAGGTGCGATGGCTCACACCTGTAATCTCAGCCCTTTGGAAGGCCAAGATGAGCGGATTGTTTGAGCCCAGGAGACCAGCCTGGGTGACATGGCAAAACCCTGACTCTACCGGAAAAAAAAAAAAAAAAAAAAATCAGCCAGGCATAGTGGCACATACCTGTGGTACCAGCTACTTGTGGTGGGGAGGGGGTTTCAGATGAAAGAATCACCTGAGCCTGGGAAGTCAAAGCTACATTGAGCTGTGACCACACCACTGCACTCCATCCTGGGCGACAGAGTGAGCTCGTCTCAAAAAAAACAAAAAACAAAAAAAACAGTATTCAGACAGTTATACCAAATAACAGACAGATGAAATAACCAAAGCTTTGTTCTTTCACTTCCAATAATAATCATTTCTATGTGGTGTTCACTTTGTATTTTTAATTGATGGTGGGCAAAGACCAAAAGTAAAAATGTTGAATTAACTTTTCTGATTGTCAAGCACATGGGCTAAATATGTTGAGAACATATCAAATGCTAGATAGATGTAACCTAACTGAAAAATTGTGCTCCAAACGCTGCAAATGCTCTAAGGTGCTATATACATTAGTTACAGCAAGATTTATTTTGTAGTTACTAACCTTCAGGAGAAATGAACTAATCTACCACACTTCTGAATCTATATTAAACACTGAGCCATGTAAAAATAGGACACTACTGTATTTGTATTCAAAAAATAGCATCAGAACCTTCTCCATCCCCTAGTTTCAGCCAAATATGGCTCTTCCCTGCTTTAACCAATTTTTTTTTTTTTTTTTTTTTTTTTTGAGATGGAGTCTCGCTCTGTCACCCAGGCTGGAGTGCAGTGGCACGATCTCATCTCACTTCAACCTCTACCGCCCGGGTTCAAGTGATCCTCCTGTCTCCGCCTCCCGAGTAGCTGGGACTACCTGCACGCCACCTTACCCAGCTAATTTTTGTATTTTTAGTAGAGATGGGGTTTCACCATATTGGCCAGGCTGATCTCGAACTCCTGACCTGATGAACTGCCCGCCTTGGCCTCCCAAAGTGCTGGGATTACAGGCGTCAGCCACCGTGCCCGGCCTTGCTTTAACCAATTTAGCTTACTAGACACAAGCCCATCAGCAGTAGTCATGGACATCATCTACAGCGCTATTTTGAATACAGCTTCTAAATTCTTGAAAAAAAACATTAGCAATGTAAAATTAAGCTCAAGATGAGAAGCTTCAAGCTGAGATGCTTGAATATGGTGATTAGAACTAAAACAAGAAACTGCCCAGGCGCGGTGGCTCACGTCTGTAATCCCAGCATTTTGGGAGATCGAGGCGGACAGATCACTTGAAGTCAGGAGTTCGAGACCAGCCTGGCCAACATGGTGAAACCCCCATCTCTACTAAAAAATACAAAAATTAGCCAGGCGTGGTGGCGCCGGCCTGTAGTGCCAGCTACTTAGGAGGCTAAGGCAGGAGAACCGCTTGAACCCGGCAGGCGGAGGTTGCAGTGAGCCGAGATCACGCCACCACACACTCCAGTCTGGGTGACAGAGCAGAGACTCCGTTTCAAAAAAAAAAAAAGAAAAGAAGAATTAAAATAGGAAACAAGGACTTTTTTTATAAAGTCACCCAGTCCTGTCATCTAGCCCTATGTCAATCTGACAAACTCAGAATCAACTTCTAGGAGGAGCCTAAGAAATCCCTTTCAGGCTGGGCGCGGTGGCTCAAGCCTGTAATCCCAGCACTTTGGGAGGCCGAGGCGGGCGGATCACAAGGTCAGGAGATCGAGACCACAGTGAAACCCCGTCTCTACTAAAAAATACAAAAAATTAGCCGGGCGCGGTGGCGGGCGCCTGTAGTCCCAGCTACTCAGGAGGCTGAGGCAGGAGAATGGCGGGATCCCGGGAGGCGGAGCTTGCAGTGAGCCGAGATCGCGCCACTGCACTCCAGCCTGGGCAACAGCGTGAGACTCCGTCTCAAAAAAAAAAAAAGAAATCCCTTTCACAGTGTAAACCTTTTAGGCAAGTTGACACATGCCGGGTCCACTATGCATATTGGAAATAGCAACTCTGCCCCTAGGTCAGCCTTCTGTGATTGTTCAGTTTTGCTTAAACACCCTAAAAAAAAAATTCTAGATGTGAGCATGTGAAAATAAGGGTGAACTGGCAGGGCGCGGTGGCTCCCGCCTGTAATCCCAGCACTTTGGGAGGCCGAGGCAGGTGGATCACGAGGTCAGGAAATCGAGACCATCCTGGCGAACATGGTGAAACCCCGTTTCGGGCGTGGTGGCGGGTGCCTGTAGTCCCAGCTACTCGGGAGGCTGAGGCGTGAACCCAGGAGGCGGAGCTTGCAGTGAGCCGAGACCGCGCTACTGCACTCCAGCCTGGGCGACAGAGTGAGACTCCATCTCAAAAAAAAAAAAAAAAAAAAAGAAAAGAAAAGAAGGGTGAATTAAATTCTCAGTATTCAGACGTCAATGTAATAACTAAAAATTATTAGTCAAGGAAAGAAAGGAAATCATAAGAAAATAATCTTTAAATGCTAATTTCTCCACAACAGTAAAAGAGTATATATGGGATGAGTTTCAACCTCTGAGTTTTTATTAGTTTCTAAACACAGACTAAACATGGAATGAGTGCATCACAACGAAGCCTTCAAAGGAGTTATTCCTCAGGGTGTAACCCCTGTTTTCAGACGACCTGAGGCTTATCTACTGCCTCCATATCCACATCTGGCCATCCCATCCTTCTGCCCTTCCCTCTCCACGTTCCCCCCACTCGTCTGGAACAAACGATAAGTAAGTGAAATAATGACCAGCACTAAATATGACGCCAAAGTTGGCATTTACAAATGATTTTCCAAACAACTCCCCAGAGAATCTAATCAACCTAGCAGGGTACACTATCCAAAACCTATTTGCTGGTTGTCTAAAAAGATAAAACTCGTCTTCTTCAGGAAAGTACTCTGGCAAGAAGGGCGCCTCGAGGAAGCAAGGAGGCGCCTCCAGACCCCTTTCCTGGAGACCCCAGTCTGTGTCCAAGGGATCCCGACCCGCAAGCAGCCTTGTTTCAGTGTTACAAGTACAGAACTTGTCATCCCAACTTCCCGGCCCTAAGACGAGAGAGGAAGTTAAAAGGGTCCTGGGATGACGGGGGAAAGTACGACAGTCTATCTTCTGTGCTTGGGACCCAGAAAAGAGCATTGGGCAGCCGCGACGGAGCCCTTCGACCGGGCACTGGTTGGATACGGGTTGTGCAGGACAGTGGGAGATACACACGAGAAGCGCGCAAACAAGCCCGGGAATGCGAGCGAGGGCAGAGACGGGGGTGATGAAGGAATCCAGGCGCTGGCCCCGGGGTGTGCCAGGGGGGAAAGAACCTCCTCAGGGCTGGAGGAGCCCACGCGTACTCGAAGCCCGATGGGGAGGCGGTGGTTAGACTAGTTGGAGCGCTGCGCGCAGTCCCGGGGCCCCGCTTGGTGGTGACGCCCGGCCCGGGCAGCGCGGGGCCAGGAGGGTCGGGACGAGGGTGGGCGGCGGACGCCGGGCGGAGGGCAGCGGGCAGCGGGCGGGGGCCCAGGTCCACCCGAACAAAGCCGGCGCGTGCGGGGCCTGGCTACTCACAACAAGAAGCTCATGTTGGCCGCGGTGCAGGCTGCAGGCGGTTGCGAGGCCTCGGAGCGGCGTCGGCCAGGAAAGGAGAGAAAACGCAAATGGAACAGGAGACAGGGAGGCGGAGGAGGAGGTGCGGAGACCTGGTTGCTCGGTGGCCGCAACTAGTTCGGCTCAGCTAGTTCCAATGGCAGGCGGAGGGGGCGGAAGTGGGTAGCGCTCCTCTTGAATCACTCCAGGGGAGGGGAAGGAAAGGGAAGCGGGGCAGGGCTGCAGGCTCTCCGCGTGCCCCTCCCCAGCTCCCGGCCGCCCCCACCTCACGAGCTCTCGCGATAGCGGTGCAAGCCCACCCCTCCCGTCTGGCTGCGGCCTGGGGTCCCTCACCTTCTGGTCCTCTCTGCTGCCAGGGACCACGCCCAGCGTGTGCGCAGGGGCCGCCCGGCCCCCCGTCTACCCGGTTAGGGGTCGTGGCAGAGCGCTGGGAGACGCTCAGCTGGGCTCCGGAGGTTAGGGGGGAAGTGGTCTTCCGCTCCGAGATGTCAGGGTCCCGCAGTGAGGGATGGAATTACCACCGGAGTTAGGCCCACAGTGAGTGCCCGGCCAAGGGCGGTGAAAGGTGGTGGCATCTTGCTCTGCTACCACTTAAAAACAGGAGGGAGTTTCATCAGGTTGGAATGGCTTGGAGGAAAAGGATCAAATGGGTTTTCAAGGTCTCTGTCTTTTTATGGTAATATTTGTAAACCCTGAACTAGGGGAAGGTCAGGGTCCGTGACTACCTGAACAGGCAAGCCAGGCTGTCATCAGCAGCTGGGAAAAGTAAGCGAGCCAAGGAGGAGAGCTGAGCTCAGTTCACCGCAGAACCCAGCAAGGTAGGGTGGTCATCGGTGTAACCACTTAGGGAGCCAAAGCTTGTAAGCATTCTAACGCACAGAATATCCTAGAAGCTATTCAGACCCACTTGCAAAGGGACTTTTATTCTCACAGGGTTATGGGGCCCAGGGCAAGCCTTTATATTCTGTTTAAGAATCCTTCACATACCTTGAATATGTCACCACAGCATTACCAATTTAGGGGGGAAATGTGAGTACCCAAAAGATGTCCATCTTCTTACAACACCCATGAAATCCACACGTTTTCAAAGAATCTGAGCAAAACAAATCATGTGCAGATATTAGCTCACCTTTGGCTTATTCCAAAGGGCAGAATACACTTTGAAGTAGGTACAGATATGAAATGTATTATACTGCATTTATGCACTATTATTTGGCACGTTGGTAAAGTGGTTAAAAAAATTTTTAAAAAAACCTTTTTAGGCCGGGCACAGTGGCTCATGCCTGTAATCCCAGCACTCTGGGAGGCTGAGGTAGGTGGGTCACCTGAGGTAAGGAATTCAAGACCAGCCAAAGTTCAAGACCAGTTCAAAACAATGGCCAAGCCCAGTCTCTACTAAAAATACGAAAATTAGCCTGGTATGGTGGCACACACCTGTAATCCCAGCTACTTGGGAGACTGAGGCAGAAGAATTGCTCCAACCCAGGAAGCAGAGGTTGCAGTGAGCAAAGACCGTACCACTGCACTCCCCACTGGGTGACAGAGTGAGACTCCGTCTCAAAAAAAAAAAAAAAATTAATAGAAGAAAATACTAGAATCTTGCACTATCTCAGGAAGAAAAGAAATTACTGGAATGAGAAAACTTACAGGCTCAAAAGATTACCAGATCAGGATAAATAGCTGATGCATGCAGAGCTTAATACCTAGGTGATAGGTTCATAGGTGCAGCAAACCACCATGGCACACGTTTACCTATGTAACAAACCTGCATGTCCTGCACATGTATCCTGGAACTTTAAATTAAAAAATATTTTAAAGATTCCCTAAAAAGAAGAAAGAGGAGGATTTATCTTAATGAAAAGAATAGATTTATGATATAAAACCCTGTGCTCCAAATATTGATATAGTACTGACTTACTGTATAAATCTTTTTTTTTTTTTCAAGATGGAGTCTCACTCTGTCGCCCAGGCTGGAGTCCAGTGGCATGATCTCGGCTCACTGCAACCTCTGCCTCCTGGGTTCAAGCAGTTCTCCTGCCTCAGCCTCCAAAGTAGCAGGGATTACCAGCGTGTGCCACCACACCCAGCTAATTTTTGAATTTTTAGTAGAGACGGGGTTCCACTATGTTGGCCAGGCTGGTCTCGAACTCCTGACCTCGTGATCTGCCCGCCTCGGCCTCCCAGTGTGTTGGGATTACAGGTGTGAGCCACCACGCCCAGCCCTGTATAATTCTTTTAAGGGTCTTCTGAAAGTAAGACTTGCATTACCAGGTTACTGATTATCTTTGGAAAGAGTAAGTGAGTTGACCTGTTATAGCTTCAGTTTTAGCCCAATTAAAGTGAGAGCCTTGTATCATTACATGATCTCTAAGGTATCTTTCAGTTCTAAAGTTCTCTCCTGCCAGGGGCATCCTTCAAATTACTGGCACACATTTCCAAACTGCTCCCTGATTTGGCTTAGGTAGCCTTAGTTTTGGTCTGACATAATTTAGATGTATCCTGTGACACTGAATAGAGGAAAACATTGGCAGAGGAAAAAATCTGCAAAAATACCTTCTGAGTATTTCTTTATCATACCACTAGGAGAGTTGCCTGGAATTAACACCTGATAAAACGTAAATATATTGGCCTAAATGTGAGGGAGGTGTCAGGTTAATAATACACAATATGATTCCAGCTTAGACTTTAAATCAAATGATGACTGTCACATAAAAGTATTCAGTATGCCAAAAACATTGGGAATTTCAGAATCAAAAGAGGTTATATTCAAATAGATATTTATAATTATCGTTTCTCCCTCACCAGTCTACATTTCCTACTACATTCTTCCAAAAATTTCAATTTCAAGAAGCTACTCTCCTGACCAAAATCTAATAACCTTTTGTTTATGGAGCAAGATTATTAAAATTTCTGTTCTATCCAACTTTTCAAAGAATTGAAATTATACTATAACATGTACAGAACAGAACAGAACATGAGTGGGCATATGCTCTTTAAATATTCATTTGAATAAAGACACATGCACACATATGTTTATTGCAGCACTATTTACAACAGCAAAGACTTGGAACCAACCCAAATGCCCATCAATGATAGACTGGATAAAAAAAATATGGCACATATACACCATAGAATACTATGCAACCATAAAAAAGAATTAGTTCATATCCTTTGCAGAAACATGGATGAAGCTGGAAACCATAATTCTCAGCAAAGTAACACAAGAACAGAAAGCAAACACTGCATGTTCTCACTCATAAGTGGGAGTTGAACAATGAGAACACATGGACACAGGGAGGGGAACATCACACACCAGGGCCTGTCACTGGGGTGAGGGGCAAAGGGAAGAAAAGCATTAGGACAAATATCTAATGCATGCAGGGCTTAAAACCTAGATGACAGGTTGATAGGTGCATCTAACCACCATGGGGGTTGATAGGTACAGCAAACCGCCATGGCACATGTATACCTATGTAACAAACCTGTACTTTCTGCACATATATCCCAGAACTTAAAGTAAAATTAAAAAAAAAAAAAAAGGGAAAAGCAAATATATATATATATGTGTGTGTGTGTGTATATATATTTATATATATTCATTTGAGGCTGGATGCCATGGCTCACACCTGTAATCCCAGCACTTTGGGAGGCCAAGATAGGAGGATTACTTGAAGTCAGGAGTATGAGACCAGCCTAGTAAACATAGCGAGACCCGATCTCTATAAAAAAGAAAAAAAAAAAAAGAATAAATATATCCTAAGTGTATTTTGGCATGCTACACAATCTCACTTAACAAAGCTAGCAATTCAACCTGACCCTTATCAGTGCTCCTTAGATTTTAATTCTATATCTTGCTTCATTAAAGACTAACCAATGTACAATTTTAAGTGCTTCTCAAGGACAGATTAATTTGACATAATAGAAAAGAATGGGCCAGGCGTGGTGGCACACACTTGCAATCCCAGCACTTTGGGAGGCAGAGGTGGGCGGATTTCTTGAGGTCAGGAGTTGGAGACAACTGGCCAACGTGGTAAAACCCCGTTTCTACTAAAAGTACAAAAGTAGCCGGGCATGGTGGCACGCCCTGTAATCCCAGCTATTCAGGAGGTTGAGACACAAGAATCACTTGAACTTGGGAGGCAGAGGTTGCAATAAGCTGAGGTCACACCACTGCACTCCAGCCTGGGTGACAGAGTGAGACCCTGTCAAAAAAAAAAAAAAAGAAAGAAAGAAAAAGAAGTGGCTTTTTCTTTCATCACAGTGGCTCATGCCTGTAATCCCAGCACTTTGGGAGGCTGAGGCGGGCAGATCACCTGAGATCACGAGTTTGAGACCAGCCTAGCCGACATGGCAAAACCCCGTATCTACTGAAAATACAAAAATTAGCCTGGCGTGGTGGTGGGTTCCTGTAATCCCAGCTACTCGGGAGGCTGATTCGGGAGAATCGCTTGATCCTGGGAGGCGGAGGAAGAAGTGAGCCAAGATCACACCACTGCACTCCAGCCTGGGCAACAGGGCAAGACTCCAACTCAAAAAAAAGAAAAAGAATCTTAAAGAAAGGAATGGAGACATGAAAGACTGATGAAGCTTGGTGTCTTTCAGTGTATTCATTTATTGCTAAAACCCACAAAGCATCAAAACACAGAGCCTGCCAGGTGTGGTGGCTCACGCCTGTAATCCCAGCACTTTGGGAGGCCAAGGCAGGTGGATCACCTGAGGTCGGGAGTTCGAGACTAGCCTGACCAACATGGAGAAACCCCGTTTCTACTAAAAATACAAAAAAAATCAGCCGGGTGTGGTGGTGCATGCCTGTAATCCCAGCTCCTTGTGAGGCTGAGGCAGGAAAATCGCTTGAACCCAGGAGGCGGAGGGTGTGGTGAGCGGAGATCGTGTCATTGCACTCCAGCCTGGGCAACAAGAGTGAAACTCCGTCTCAAACAAAAACAAACAAACAAAAAAACAGAGCTTATTATTTAATGTTTAAAATGGAAGGAGGAGGCCGGGCGCTGTGGCTCACGCCTGTAATCCCAGCACTTTGGGAGGCCGAGACAAGTGGATCACGAGGTCAGGAGATTGAGACCATCATGGCTAACATGGTGAAACCCCATCTCTGCTAAAAATACAAAAAAATTAGCCGGGCATGGTGGCAGGCGCCTGTAGTCCCAGCTACTGGGGAGGCTGAGGCAGGAGAATGGCGTGAACCCAGGAGGCGGAGCTTGCAGTGAGCTGAGATGGCACCACTGCACTCCAGCCTGGGCGACAGACCAAGACTCCGTCTCAAAAAAAAAAAAAAAAGGAAGAAGGAATATTCTATTGACCACAAACCTAACCCAGTACCGTCCCCTTCAAGCTCATTATTCTTTTGAATATGAGGTTTATGCAGTAGAATAGCTAGATTTGGGGTAATAATCATTTATCTGCTCAACAAGAATTCATTGTCTACTATGGGCCTCTGAGAATTAAAAAAAAAAGGACCTAGTCTTTGCCATCTGAATCCTATAGGTCACTGGGAAATACAAGTAATCAAATAAATAAAAGCAAAATTAGAAACTGTATAAGTGTCATGAAAGAAAGGGCCATGTTGTATATGAAGTCTTTTTTCTTTTTTCAAACAGAGTCTCACTCACTCTGTCACCCAGGCTGGAGTACAGTGGCACGATCTCAGCTCACTGCAACCTCCACCTCCGGGTTCAAGTGATTCTCCTGCCTCAGCCTCCCGAGTAGCTGGGATTACAGGCGTGCATCACCACACCTGGTTAATTTTTGTATTTTTTAGTAGAGACAGAGTTTCACCATGTTGCCCAGGCTGGTCTTGAACTCCTAACCTCAGGTGATCTGCCCACCTCTGCCTCCCAAAATGCTGGGATTACAGGCATGAGCCACTGTGCCTGGCCTGAATATGAGTATATATTAAAGGGATCTTACCTATTTTGGTGGTCAGAGAATTGGATTTTGTGTATTCAGAAGTGAATAGCATGTATATACTGCTTGTATTATATTTAAATTCTGGTTACATTCATCAACAGCGTAATTTGATACAATGACTTTCCTAATCATCATGCCAACTCCCTTTTGGTATTTTGAAGCACCACAACATAAAAATTGATTTTTGTTTTCAAAAAGCCAGTCTTTCAGAACTTTTTAGAAAGTACTACTTTCTGTATAATTTTGTCCATAGGACAAAAATTATGAAAGATTCATTGGCCAGGTACAGTGGCTCACGCATCCCAGCATTTTCGGAGGCCAAGGCAGGAGGATCTTATGAGCAGCCTGGGCAACACAGGGCAACCCTATCTCCACAAGAAAAAAAAAAAAATGCTAGGTATGCACCTGTAGTCCCAACTACTTGAGAAGGCAAGGCAGAAGGAGTGCCTGAGTTCAGGAGTTCCAGGCTGCAGTGAGCTGCGATCCAGTCACTGCACTCCAGTCTGGGTGACAGGGCAAGAACCTGTCTCAAAATAAAGTAAAATAAAAAGTGTATTGCATTGGCCTTGTACTTGCTCAATAAATACTGAATTGAATTTCTTGCTACATCAAGTTTACCATTGCCCACAATTAATTGTTTTTCCCACTAAACTCAAACAACATAGCAGTAAGCTGCCATGGGGAGAAGGAGGGACTGTCCTTTTCGAGCCTATTCAAAACAGCTTTTCCCAAATTGATAGGACATTACCAAGGTTGGAAAGTCTAAAATTAACTCCACCAGCTGTGTTTTGGTTTACTTCAGATAGCACATGGGCTCAGGGGGCTCAATTTGTTAGGCTTGTTTGTTGCTCCAATCTGCTGTGCTCTGAAAAAGTTTATTTGCCTGGAGTGCACGTTGTGCACAAGACATGGTAACTAGGCAGCTTGAAAGTATATTGGAACTAAACAAATAAGTCTCCTTGAATCTCAGAAAAGCCTAGCAACAATGTAGGGGGATGGAGGAGTTACTGCTGAGTAGGTCAGATGAATGGTTTAACATTTAACCTTGCTGAAGTTTCCCAGAGAGCAGGCTGCTGATGTGCTGACAGAGATGAAAAGATAACCATGTAGTTTCAAAGAGTCTGTGTTTTTAGCCCACCCATCTCCATGAGGTCCTTTAGCATGAAGGACCATATATAGACATAGAGAGTATCCCAACTGGGTGCAACTTAAAAATATCCTAAGTATCAGCAGCTGTTACTTTCACCCACACAAATTCACAGTTGGCTTAATTAAATAGTGCCTGTTCTCAAGAGCTGCAGCCCTTTGGGTTATAGCCTAGGTACTTATGCTGCTTCCCTCTACTTCATTTCCTTCCTCAAAATAACAAAAAGCAGAATGGATGAATGAAAGGAATCAATTATTAGCAGTTGAGGGTTTGCTTCTATGTAAATAATAGAATGTGGAAGTCAGATCTTCGAATAGGGTTTTGACTCCCTGCCACTGGAATCCAAGGACAACCACTGGAATCCAAGGACCCTATGCAGTCCCTACTCTTGGACATTTGTTCTCTTGTGCCCATGACCATTACCACGCCCTCTTGTTGGCATCTCTCCCATGTTTTCCAGAGTTGTCATAGTCACAACCATAGCAACCTGAGCAGGCCACAATCCTCTTATAGCTGGAGACATGAGATACTACGTTATACAACATAATTCCCCTGTCCGACACCAACAGGAGTTTGGTTCCCAATAGTCAAACCATTTGTTTTTCCTCAGGATAGGTATTCAAACCCTCCCTAAATGTCACTATTTTTGAGGTTTCTATGGCATCAAAGTAACCAGAAAGCATCCAAAGAGTGGAAAACCAAGTTAGTCAATCCCACCTTGAAATCTGACCAAGTATTTCTAAATCCCTTATTTATGGGCTATACTCTGTGTTTCCACACGAATCATTCCATTTGAATACAGAATAAAGAGATTTAGCAAAAGAAAACATTAGTAGGGAGGAAGATTTCCTATCCAAAATAGTGCTTTTAAAGAAAATGATTTTGTAATGCACTCCTTAACGAGGAGTTGTCTGAGATCTTTCTGGAACCCTGCAGGGTGAAGGACCACTTGCAAGATTCAGTCAGTTGTCAGTGATGTTTATTAAACATCTGCCATAAACCAGTCACTACAGTAAGAGTGAGGATACAAACACATTATCGGCCGGGCGCGGTGGCTCACGCCTGTAATCCCAGCACTTTAGGAGACCGAGGCTGCGGATCACAAGGTCAGGAGATCGAGACCATCCTGGCTAACATGGTGAAACCCCGTCTCTACTAAAATTATAAAAAGTTAGCGGGGCCTGGTGGCGGGTGCCTGTAGTCCCAGCTACTCGGGAAGCTGAGGCAGGAGAATGGCATGAACCCGGGAGGCGGAACTTGCGGAAATCGCACCACTGCACTCCAGCCTGGGTGAACAATATCACAACCTCAAAGAACCCATTTCTTGTTTGTTTTTGTTTTTTTGAGACAGAGTTTCACCCTGTTGCCCAGGCTGGAGTGCAATGGCACAATCTCAGCTCAGTGCAACCTCTACCTCCTGGGTTCAAACAATTCTCCTGCCTCAGTCTCCCAAGTAGCTGGGATTACAGGCATACACCACCACACCTGGCTAATTTTTTGTATTTTTAGTAGAGATGGGGTTCTCCCATGTTGGCCAGGCTGATCTCAAACGCCTGACCTCAGGTAATCCACCTGCCTCAGCCTCCCGAAGTGTCAGGATTACAGGTGTGAGCCACCGCACCTGGCCCAAAGAACTCATTTCTTTTTTTTTTTTTTTTTTTTTTTTTTTCCGTCTTTTTTTTAGACGGAGTCTTGCTCAGTCGCCCAGGCTGGAGTGCAGTGGCATGATCTCGGCTGACTGCAACCTCTGCCTCCCGGGTTCAAGCAATTCTCTGCCTCAGCCTCCCGAGCAGCTGGGATTACAGGTGTCCGCCACCACACCTGGCTAATTTTTTTTGTATTTTTAGTAGAGATGGGTTTCACCATCTTGGCGAGGCTGGTCTTGTACTCCTGGCCTCATAATCTACCCATCTCGGCCTCCCAAACTACTGGGATTACAGGCATGAGCCACTGTGCCCAGCCAACAAAGAACTCATTTCTAATGGCAGAGGCTGACATGTAAACAAATCATTACAGGACAAAATGATTCCTTTTATAACAGGATTATACACAAAGGGCTACAGGAGGCCGGGCGAGGTGGCTCACACCTGTAATCCCAACACTTTGGGAGACTGAGGCAGGTGGATCACCTGAGGTCAGGAGTTCAAGACCAGCCTGGTCAACATGGTGAAACCCCGTCTCTACTAAAAATACAAAAATTAGCAGGGTGTGGTGGTGCATGCTTGTAATCCCAGCTACTTGGGAGGCTGAGGCAGTAGAGTCACTTGAACCCATGAGGCGGAGATTGCAGTGAGCTGAGAGCACACCATTGCACACCAGCCTGGGCAACAAAAGCAAAACTCCGTCCAAAAAAAAAAAAAAAAAAAAAAAGGCTACAGGAGCCCAGCTGATTTTTTTTTTTTTAAGGATTGATTTGAGGAGGAAGATAGGAATCAAGGAGCGTTTTACCAAACCAAGGGGAGTTTTAAAGGATTATTATACCTTCTGCAGGTTCAGAAGAGGTGATGGAGGAGTAAAAGGCAGAGAAAAGGCATTGCAGAAAGAGGATGCAGCATGTATAAAGCCTAAAATGTGTAAAGGCATAAAAAAAAAAAAAGGTAGACAAAGGAAATGCTGACTGCTACAATAATTGACACATTAATATAGACTCTCATTTGCTCATTCATTCAGCAAATATTGATTAAGCACGAACTATATGCCACTTGTGTAAGTATACTCTGGGGATATAGTAGGGTACAAAATAAAGTTCCTGCCCCTAAGAAGTTCACATTCTAGCGGGGAAGAGATACTCCAAATATGTCAGTGTATAAACTCCCTAGCTGTATTTGCATTTTAATTATCCCTAATTATTACATGAAAATCTCAGTTTTCTTAAGGAGTATTTTTTAAAAATCGAGATCAGGAATCAAGTAGGGGAGAAATTCTGGAATCACAGCATAAAGACAAAAGCTCTCTGATTACTAAGCAGACAATAGTTCCAATGCTCATTTGAACTGTGATAACACAGAATCACAAATTCAGTCCTGTAGGAAGTACTATGAATGATTAAAGTACAGCCTTTAGCTGTAAACTCAATGACTGCATAGCCAAATGACCTATCTAAAATTAGAGCAGGTGTATATGTGTAAAGAAATCAAGACCGACCCATAATGGCATTTTTTTTTTTTTTTTTTGAGATGGAGTATTACTGTGCTGCACAGGCTGGAGTCAGTGGCGCTATCTCTGCTCACTGCAACCTCCTCCTCCTGGGTTCAAGCAATTCTCCTGCCTCAGCCTCCCAAGTAGCTGGGACTACAGGCACACACCACCATGCCTGGCTGTTTTTTTTTTTTTTTTTTTTTTTTTTTGAGACGGAGTCTCGCTCTGTCGCCCAGGCTTGAGGGCAGTGGCACGATCTCGGCTCACGACTACAAGCTCTGCCTCCCAGGTTCAAGCGATTCTCCTGCCTCAGCCTCCCGAGTAGCTGGGACTACAGGAGCCTGCAACCACGCCCAGCTAATTTTTTGTATTTTTAGTAGAGACGGGGTTTCACCATATTGGCCAGGCTGGTCTCGAACTCCTGACCTTGTGATCCACCCGCCTTGGCCTCCCAAAGTGCTGGGATTACAGGCATAAGCCACTGCGCCCGGCACCCAACGCTGTTTCTAAGAACAAATCCTTCCACTTCTACCCGGTGTCCTTCCGCCTTCCAGAAACCTCCAGAGACTTGCATCATCTATCAGAGTCACTGTCACAGGACCATTATGCTAGTAATTTACAAAAATCATCTCTGGGTAATCAACAACCCTTACCGGCCACATAACATGGCTCAAAAGGCCAGTTCCTCACAGGAGATCCATGTGGTTACTCTGGATAGGACTGAAAGCAGCACTTTGTTCCCTGTGATACCCTAGGGCCAACCTTGGCTGCCTTTCCTGCCAGTGCTCATAAAGAGCTTGCATAATCATGGACGCAGATGAGCATCTAAGCCAATGCCTTAAGGAGGCCACAGAATCTTCAGGAAACGAAAGGAACCAATATTTATTTTCTGTCCTGTATGTAATTTTCTGCCAGTTTTCTTGAAAGACTGTACATCTCATTCATTTCTCACCATGCTATGGGCAGATGTTATTGGCCTAGTTCTATGGATAGGGAAATCAAATTACATCTTGCACAACACCAGTAGCAAGTAGTGAATCTAGAATGTGAACCCAGTTATATCTAATTCATGTAGGATCAAATCATCCAGCTGGGCACATTTGCTCAAGCCTATAATTCCAGCACTTTGGGAGCCTGAGGCAGGAGGATCACTTGAGACCAGGAGTTCAAAACCAGCCTGGGCAAGATAGGAAGACCCCATCTTTATAAATATAAATGTAAAATATTTAAAAAGAAAAAATGCAAGAATAATAGATTATTCAGTAAATGATTCTGGGACAACTGGAGAGCTATCTGAAAAGTCTAGGTTTCCTACCTGAATTTCTTATACCAAATTAAATTCCAAATGGTTCAAAGACAGACCGGGTGTGGTAGCTCACACCTGTAATCCCATCACTTTGGGAGTCCGATGCGGGCAGATCACCTGAGGTCAGGAGTTCAAGACCAGCCTGGCCAATATGGCGAAACCCCATTCTACTAAAATTACAAAAATTAGCCAGGTGTGGCCGCACATGCCTGTAATCCTAGCTACTCCAGAGGCTGAGGCAGGAGAATCGCTTGAACCTGAGGAACAGGTTGCAGTAAGCCGAGATTGCCCCACTGCACTCCAGCCTGGAAGACAGAGTGAGACTAGGTCTCAAACAAAACAACAACAAGAAAAAAACCCAGTCATTCAAAGATTTATGAATAACCATTTGGAATTTAATTTGGTGTAGAGAAATTCAGGTAGGGAACCAAGACTTTTGCATTTATGAAGTGTATTCATAAATATTTGGACCATTTGGATTTTAATTTGGCATAAGAAATTCAGGTGGGAAACCAAATCAATTCTTTTTTTTTTTTTTTTTTTTTTTTTTTGAGACGGAGTCTCACGCTGTTGCCCAGGCTGGAGTGCAGTGGCGCGATCTCGGCTCACTGCAAGCTCCGCCTCCTGGGTTCACGCCATTCTCCTGCCTCAGCCTCCTGAGTAGCTAGGACTACAGGCGCCCGCCACCGCGCCCGGCTAATTTTTTGTATTTTTAGTAGAGACGGGGTTTCACTGTGGTCTCGATCTCCTGACCTTGTGATCCGCCCGCCTCGGCCTCCCAAAGTGCTGAGATTACAGGCTTGAGCCACCGCGCCCGGCCACCAAATCAATTCTTATGAATAAAAATCAAACTCACGGCCCGGCACGGTGGCTCATGCCTGTAATCCTAGTGAGAGGTAAGAACATGCTAGCAGCCCTCGTTCTCGGCGCCTCCTCCGCCTCGGTGTCCACTCCGGCGGCGCTTGAGGAGCCCTTCAGGCCGCCACCGCACTGTGGGAGCCCCTCTCCGGGCTGGTAGAAGCCGGAGCCAGCTCCCTTTGTTTGTGGGGAGATGTGGAGGGAGAGGTGCGGGAGGGAACTGGGGCTGCGCGTGGCGCTTGCGGGCCAACATGAGTTCCTGGTGGGAGTGGGCTCGGCGGGCCCGCACTCGCCACCAGCCCCAGGCAGTGAGGGGCTTAGCATCCGAGCTAGCAGCTGCAGAGGGTGCACTGGGTCCCACAGCAGTGCCAGTGCGCCAGCGCTATGCTCGAATTCTCGCCGGGCCTCAGCTGCCTCCCCGCTGGGGAAGGCTCGGGACCTGCAGCCCACCATGCCCGAACCCCCGTGGTGGGCTCCAGCTGCGACCCGACAACGAGCGCCGACCCCTGCTCAGCGGCGCCCGCTCTCGTCAACTGCCCAAGGCTGAGGAGTGCGGGTGCACGGCCCAGGACCAGCGGGCACCTCCGCCTGGGGCCCTGGCGCGGGATCCACTCGGTGAAGCCAACCGGGCTCCTGGGTCTAGTGGGGACTTGGAGAACCTTTGTGTCTAGCTAAGGGATTGTAAATGCACCAATCAGCACTCTGTCAAAATGGACCAATCAACTCTCTGTAAAATAGGCCAATCAGCTCTCTGTAAGTTGGACCAATCAGCAGAAAGTGGGTGGGGCCAGATAAGGGAATAAAAGCAGGCAGCCTGAGCCGGCTACAGGGCAAACAGGTAGGTTCCCTTCTGCGCTGTGGGAGGTTTGTTGTTTGACTTTTTACAAGTGTTGCTGCTGCTCACTCTGTGGGTCCACGACAGCTTAATGAGCTGTAAAACTTACCACGAAGGTCTGTAGCTTCACTCCTGAGGCCAACGAGACCAGGAAGCCACCGGGAGGAATGAACAACTCCAGAAGTGCTGCCTTGAGAACTGTAGCACTCACTGCGAAGGTCTGCAACTTCGATCCTAAAGCCAGGAAAACCACGAACCCAGCAGAAGGAAGAAATTCTGAACACATCTGAACATCAGCAGGAACAAACTCCAGACCCACCATCTTTAAGAACTGTAACACTCACTGTGAGGGTCCCCAGCTTCATTCTTGAAGTCGGTGAGACCAAGAACCCACCAATTCCGGACACACTAGCACTTTGGAAGGCCAAGGCAGGTGGATCACGTGAGTTCAGGAGTTTGAAACCAGCGTGGCCAACATGGTGAAAGGCCGTCTCTACTAAAAAAATACCCGAAAAATCAGCCGGGCATGGTGGCGTGCACCTGTAATCCCAGCTACTCTGGAGGCCGAGGTGGGAAAATCGCTTGAACACAAGAGGCAGAGATTGCAGTGAGCCGAGATTGTGCCATTGCACTCCAGCATGGGCAACAGAGTGACGCTCCATCTCAAAAAAAAAAAAAAAACAAAAAAACAAAAAAAAAAACAAAAAAAACAACTCATGACAATACTAGGAAAAAGGAGAAGAATTCTTAAATAACCTCAGGAAGAAAGCCTTTCTAGGCTAGCCATAACTCCAGAATGCACAGAGATGTACACGTAAGATACTGATAAATTTAATAAATGAAAAAAGTCAATAATAAAGTGATAACAATGTTAAGATCTACAAATTGGTTATATTTCCAACAACTATAGTTACGGTGCTTGTTTCTTTGCTGTACAAACAACTCATAATTCAAGAAAAAAGCATAATACAATTTTTTTATTCTTTGCTAGCATTCGAAGTACACAATACTGGCTGGGTGTGGTGGCTCACGCCTGTAATTCCAGCACTTTGGGAGGCCAAGGTGGGCAGATCACCTGAGGTCAAGAGTTCGAGACCAACCTGGCCAGCATGGCGAGACCCCCATCTCTACCCAAAATACAAAAATTAGCCAGGTGTGGTGGTGCGTCTTTGTAATGGCACATTGTGGATTACAGTGTGCCATGTGTAATGGCACATTGTGCAAGAACACGATCTCAGGAAGCTGAAGCAGGAGGATTACTTGAACCTGAGAGGCAGAGGTTGCAGTGAGCTGAGATCACACCACTGTACTCTAGTCTGGGCAAAGAGTGAGACTCCATCTAAAAAAAAAAAACAACAGGCCGGGCGCGGTGGCTCACGCCTGTAATCCCAGCACTTTGGGAGGCCGAGACGGGCGGATCACAAGGTCAGGAGATCGAGACCATCCTGGCTAACACAGTGAAACCCCGTCTCTAATAAAAAATACAAAAAACTAGCCGGGCGTGGTGGCGGGTGCCTGTAGTCCCAGCTACTCGGGAGGCTGAGGCAGGAGAATGGCGTGAACCCGAGAGGAGGAGCTTGCAGTGAGCTGAGATCCAGCCACTGCACTCCAGCCTGGGTGACAGAGCAAGACTCCGTCTCAAAAAAAAAAAACAACAACAACAAAAAAACGAAGAACACAATACAATTTTTAAACATAGGAAAAAATACATAAACAGAATATTCTGAAGCTGCAAATACAGGAGGCAAATCTTTATGAATTGATTTTATATTATGTTTTTCTATTTTATTTTTCTTTTTTTGAGATGAAGTTTCACTCTGTTACCCAGGATGGATTGCAGTGGCATGATCTCGGCTGGCTGCAACCTCCGCCCCCCGAGTTGAAGCGATTCTTCTGCCTCACCCTCCACCTCACCCTCCAGAGTAGTTGGGATTACAGTCAGGCACCACCACACCCAGCTAATTTTTGTATTTTTAGTAGAGATGGGGTTTCAGCATGTTGGCCAGACTGGTCTCAAACTCCTGACCTCAGGTGATCTGCCCGCCTTGGCCTGCCAAAGTGCTGGGATTACAAGCGTGAGTCACCACACCCGGCCAACTGTTTCATATATTAGGAAAAAAAGGCCAGGCATGGTGGTTCACGCCAGTAATCCTAGCACTTTGGGAGGCTAAGTCCAGAGGATCATTTGGCCTTAGGAATTTGATACCAGGCTGGGCAATATAGTAAAGCCCTGCTCTGTGAAAAACGAGACACAGAGAGAGAGACAGAGAAGAAGTGAAGAGAGAAGAGGGGAGAGGAGGGGAAGGGAGGGGAGAGGAGGGGAAGGGAGGGGAGGGGAGGGAAAAGTAATGTAGGAATCTATTGCTAATTGAAAAAAATAAGGTAAAGGAGGTATTTGAAAGACCACATATTAGTTTCCTATGGCTGCTATAACAAATTACCACAAATTCAGTGGATTGCGACAATACGCATTTGTTACCTTATAATTCTCGTGGTCAGAAATCTGAAGTGTTACTGGGCTAGGATCAAGGTGTTGTCAGGGCTGCATTTTGGAGGCTCTAGAGGAGCATCTATTTCCTAGCCTTTTCCAGTTTAGAGAAGCCGCCTAAACTTCTTGGCTGATGGCACCACATCACTCCAATCTTTGCTTCCATCATTGCCTCTTCTCTGGCTCTTCTGCCTCTCTTTTCCATCTCTTAAGAACTCTTGTGATTACATTGGGCTTACCCAAGCAAAACTGCACAATCTCCCTATTTCAAGATTCCTAATTTAGTAACAGCTGAAAAAAATCCTTTTTGCCATATAAAGTAACGATATAATCACGTGTTCCAGAGATAAAGATATGGACACCTATAGGAAACGATTATTCTGCCTACCACACCAAGCAGATTGACAAACTGAAGAGAAGCAACCGAACAACTATTATAAGCAACAATATAATTCATGAGAGTTGCTGGAGATAAAATTAATATAAAATAGTCAATATCCCATTTATCTAACAACCAAAATGGTAAAATACATAGAAATATATACGCTCTCAATTATGCAAGAAAACTTAGGGATTGGCCAGGCGCAGTGGCTCTCGCCTGTAATCCCAGCACTTTGGGAGGCCAAGGCGGTTGGATCACCTGAAGTCAGGAGTTCGAGACCAGTCTGACCAATATGACGAAACCTCATCTGTACTAAAAATACAAAAAATTAGCCAGGCGTGGTGGCACATGCCTGTAATTCGAGCTAGTTGGAAAGCTGAGGCAGGAAAATCGCTTGAACCCGGGAGGCAGAGGTTGCAGTGAGTTGAAATTGTGCCATTGCATCCCAGCCTGGGCAAAAAAAGTGAAACTCTGTCTCAAAAAAAAAAAAAAAAGAAAACTCAGGGATTAAACATAGGAATATTTTTCAGCCCAGCATGGTGGCTCATGCTTGTAATCCCAGCACTTTATTTTTCTTTCTTTCTTTCTTTCTTTTTTTTTGAGATGGAGTCTTGCTCTGTCACCCGGGCTGGAGTACAGTGGCATGATCTCTGCTCACTGTAACCTCCGCCTTCCAGGTTGGAGCAATTCTCCTGCCTCAGCTTCCTGAGAAGCTGGGATTACAGGCAGGTGCCACCATACTCAGCTAATTTTTGTATTTTTAGTAGAGATTGGGTTTCACCATGTGGGCCAAGCTGGTCTCCAACTCCTAGCCTCAGGTGATCCGCCAGCCTCGGCCTTCCAAAGTTCTGGGATTACAGATGTGAACCACAGCGCCCAGCCTAGTCCCAGCACTTTGGGAGCGGGCAGATCACTTGAGGTCAGGAGTTTAATACCAGTCTGGCCAACATGGTGAAACCCCATCTCTACCAAAACACAAAAATTATCTGGGTGTGGTGGCACGCAACTGAAACCCAGCTAAGGCAGGAGAACTGCTTAAACATGGGAGGCAGAGGTTGCATTGAGCCAAGATCACACCACTGCACTCCAGCCTGGGTGACAGAGTGAGACCCTGTCTCAAAAAATATATATATATATATTTTTCAGTGTATGCTCTTTTGTATCATTTAAGCTATTTCATAGCCATCTTCTGTTGAACATATGTATTAGTTCATTCTCATGCTGCTAATAAAGACATACCTGAGTGGGGAGAACATCAGGAAAAATAGCTAATGCATCACGGACTTAATACCTAGGTGGTGGGTTGGTAGGTGCAGCAGACTACCATGGCATACGTTTACCTATGTAAAAAACCTGCACATCCTGCACATGTACCCCAGAACTTAAAATAAAATAAAATAAATTTTAAAAGAGCAGGCTTAAAATATTCCCAACACATAGAAGTGATAAATAGTGGAGGTGATGAATACCTAAATATTCTGTCTTGGTCATTACATATCCTATGCATGTAACAAAATAGTACATGATGTGCCCTAAAAATATGTACAAATATTATGTATCAAAAAAAATTTAAAAACTCCAAAAAAGAAAAACATACCTGTGACTGGGTAATTTATAAAGGAAAGAACTTTAATTGACTCCCAGTTCAGCATGGCTGGGGAGGGCAGGGGGCAGGGGGCATGCGGTGGGGGAAACCCCTTGTAAAACCATCAGATCTCGTGAGAACGAACTCACTATCACAAGAACAGCATGGAGGTAACCGCCTCCATGATTCAATAACCTCCCACCGGACCCCTCCAACAACACCTGAGGGTTATGGGAACTATACAGTTCAAGATGAGATTTCAGTGGGGACACGGCCAAACGATATTAGTTTATAAATCTGATCTTGTCACTGCCTAAAATTCTGTATTTGTTGTCTTGTTTTGTTTTTGTGGCTGTTAACCAACTCCCCTTTCCTATTTTGGGGAAATCTGCCATCGTGTATGGTTTTGGTAGGATTCAGTGACCCACCTTTTACTATGAAACCTGAAGAGCGAAGAAATTGGATCCTCCTGCCCTGGGCACTGACTCTGGAGGCAGCTCCACTGAAGCCAAGGGACACTTAGATCTGTTCATGGGAACCTGCAGAAGCATCCCACAGTGGCCAGTCTGTTCTGACTGAAAAACGGCTGGTGTATTTTGTGTTTTTTGACTTGACAGAGTTCCTTGGCTCTTTCTGCTTTCCAAGTCTTACCCTCAGCCTCCTGCTGATTTTGTGAGTCCCACAAAACCATCCAATAACATGGATCGTTTTTTCCTATTTCCTGCAATAAAAAAACATGACTCCAGATATCAGTTAGACCCTTTTGCAAGTGCTACAAGGCCCCACCTTATTTTTTCTGGGTCTCCCTCTTGTCCAACCCTTCCCCAATACATACCTGGATTTTTCATAATTTCTGAAACATGCTATGCCTTTTTTACCCCTTCATATGCATCCAGAATGTTTTCTTCCCCATGCAGCAAGTCCCTTCTGAACTTTTAATACCCATTTAATTCAACTATAATTTCTGCATATCATTCATTCATGTTACTTTCTTTCCTACTTTTATCGTCTATTACAATATTTATTGTGTTATCTTTGAAGAATTTGAAGTATTTTGTATCAGACCAAGTGGTCCTTGAGGGGATCAGACCAATAGGGGCTGGTCTAGCACACAGCATATTGAGCCTCCTTAGTAAATATTCACTGACTGAATGAAGTTAATTAAATACATTTTTGATGATTCAGGATTATCATGAACACTCCTCCTTTCTTGGTCCATTTCACTGTAGCTCTTTGGGGCTGCAGAAGAGTATAGGATGATTTGTTTCTTTTTTTTTTTTTTTTTTTTTTGAGATGGAGTCTCGCTCTGTCACCCAGGCTGGAGTGCAGTGGCTGGATCTCAGCTCACTGCAAGCTCCGCCTCCCGGGTTTACGCCATTCTCCTGCCTCAGCCTCCCGAGTAGCTGGGACTACAGGCGCCCACCACCTCGCCCAGCTAGTTTTTGTATTTTTTTATTAGAGACGGGGTTTCACCATGTTAGCCAGGATGGTCTCGATCTCCTGACCTCGTGATCCACCCGTCTCAGCCTCCTAAAGTGCTGGGATTACAGGCTTGAGCCACTGCGCCCGGCCGATTTGTTTCTTTAAAAATGTATCTGAGGCCAGGGTGGTGGCTCATGCCTGTAATCCCAGCACTTTGGGAGGCGGAGGCAGCTGGGTCACCTGAGGTCAGGAGTTCAAGACCAGCCTGGTCAATATGGTGAAACTCCATCTCTACTAAAAATACAAAAAATTAGCTGGGCATGGTGACTGGCACCTGTAGTCCCAGCTACTCGGGAGACTGAGGCAGGAGAATCGCTTGAGCCAGGAGGCAGAGGTTGCAGTGAGCCGAGATCACGCCATTGTACTCCAGCTGGGCAACAAGAGCAAAACTTCATCTCAATAAATAAATAAATATGTGTCTAATATTTGGCAGCTTAAATAAAGTTTCATGTGCATTTTCTTGTTGATTTTTGTTGCAATCATATGGGGCAAGCTAAGGTAATGAGTTTCAGAGTGATTGAGTAACTCTCTTAAGGTTACATGACTTTAAGTGGTAATAATAGTGATAATAAAATAATAAAAATAAAATTAACAAAAGAAAAACTAACATTCATTTAATAATTACTATGCCTAAGCACTGTTTTCTGGTTTTTGTCTTTTTGTTTACCTTGCTGTATCTAATTTGATCCTTTTCACTATGTGGTAAGTACTATTATTATTTGCATTTTGTACATGGGGAAATTAAGATCTCTGTTGGGGTGGAATCACTGTCCCAAGTCATTATGCTGCGCTGGTATTTACTGTGACCTCCTGATGATTCCTAGTAGTTATATTTTATGGCATTTTATTTATTTATTTATTTATTTATTTTGAAACAGGGTATTGCTATATTGCCCAGGCTGGTCTTGAACTTCTGAGCTCAAGCAGTCCACCCACCTCAGCCTCCCAAAGTGCTGGGATTATAGGTATGAGCCACTGCTCCTGGCCTCTATGACTATAGCTTCTCTTTGGGTGTCATTCTCTTGTTAGCATGCAGTGCCATCTTGCTGCCACTTATTCGCTACTTCTTATCTATGCTGGAAACCAGTTGAGTAAATTTAATGGTATTGTGTCTAAAATTAGGAGGAAATAAATGAACATCCATGGATTCTGAAACATTGTCTTTTTTTTTTTTTTTTTTTTTTGAGACAGTCTCGCTCAGTCACCCAGGCTGGAGTGCAGTGGCATGATCTTGGCTCACTGCAACCTCAGCCTCCCAGGTTCAAGCAATTCTCCTGTTTCAGTCTCCCAAGTAGCTGGGACTACAGGCACTCGCCACCATGCCCAGCTAATTTTTTTGTGTTATTAGTAGACAGAGGTTTTCACCCTGTTGGCCAGGCTGGTCTCGAACTCCTAACCTCAAGTAATCCACCTGCCTCGGCCTCCCAAAGTGTTTGGATTACAGGCGTGAGCCACCGTGCCTGGCTTAAGTCATAGACCAGCCAGGTAAGGAGTTTGAGACCAGCCTACCCAACATGGTGAAACCCTACTACTGCCTCTACTAAAAATACAAAAAATTAGCTGGGCATGGTGGTGCACACCTGTAGTCCAGCAACTTGGGAGGCTGAAGCAGTAGAATTGCTTTAACCTGGGAGCTGGAGGTTGCAGTGAGTTGATATCTTGCCACTGTAGTCCAGCCTAGGTGACAGAGCAAGACCTTGTCTCAAACAAAAAAAAAAGGCCGGTTGCGCGATGGCTCACGCCTGTAATCCCAGCACTTGAAGAGGCCGAGGTCAGGAGATCGAGACCATGATGAAACCACGTCTCTGCTAAAAATACAAAAAATTAGCCAGGCGTGGTGGCAGCTGCCTGTAGTCCCAGCTGCTCGGGAGGCTGAGGCAGGAGAATGGCGTGAACCTGGGAGGCGGAGCTTGCAATGAGCTGAGATCACGCCACTGCACTCCAGCCTGGGCAACAGAGTAAGACTCTGTCTCAAAAAAAAAAAAAAAAAAAAGAATTTGACTTGATGTATTCAGTTCATTCCATGCATATTTACTGAGTGTTTACCATGTGCCCAGCACTCTACGGATATTAGATAAATATTAGTGAACAAAACTGACATCTGTCTATGGTATGCATCCTCACTCTATATTCAGCTATTATTCTAAATTTATAACCCAAGGTCATCAAAAAACACTGAAATTTTTATAGCAATGTGAAACTTCCCAGATATAAGCCCTTAAAAAGTAAGGGATCAGCCGGGCGTGGTGGCTCATGCCTGTAGTCCCAGCACTTTGGGAGGCCGAGGCAGGCAGATCACGAGGTCAGGAGATCCAGACCATCCTGAATAATATGGCGAAACCCCATCTCTACTAAAAATACAAAAAACTAGCCAGGTGCAGTGGCATGTGCCTGTAGTCCCAGCTACTTGGGAGGCTGAGGCAGGAGAATTACTTGAACCTGGGAGGGGAGGTTGCAGTGAGCCAAGATCGCGCCACTGCATTCCAGCCTGGGTGAGAGAGCGAGACTCCATCTCAAAAAAATAAAATAAAATAAAAAGTAAGGGACCAGGCCAGGCACTGTGGCTCAGGCCTGTAGTAATCCCAGCACTTTGGGAGGCCGAGGCAGAAGGACTGCTTGAGCACAGGAGTTCAAGACCAGCCTGGGCAACAAAGTGAAACCCTGTCTCTACAAAAAAGTCAAAAATTAGCCAAGCATGGTGGTGTGTGCCTGTGGTTCCAGCGACATGGGAGGCTGAGGCAGGAGAATTGCTTAAGCCCAGGAGGTCAAGGCTGCAGTGAGCTGTGTTAACACCACTGCACTCCAGCCTGAGCCACAGAGTGAGACACTGTGTTAAAAAAAAAAAAAAAAAGAAAAAAGAAAAAGAAAAAGTGAGGGGCCAAAGATAACTATTGGATGTTAGTGATGAAATAAATTTTAAAATAGGCATAATATAATGCTGCTCTACTGTGCCTTAAATTTCATTTTGTTATTTATTATTATATTTGAGATGGAGTTTTGCTCTTGTTGCCCAGACTGGAGTACAATGGTACGATCTCGGCTCACTGCAACCTCCACCTCCCAGGTTCAAGCAATTCTCCTGCTTCAGCCTCCTGGGTAGCTGGGATTATAGGCGCACACCACCACACCTGGCTAATTTTTTGTATTTTCAGTAGAGACAGGGCTTCACCATGTTGGTCAGGCTGGTCTCGAACTCCTGACCTCAGGTGATCCACCCGCCTTGGCCTCCCAAAGTGCTGAGATTACAGGCGTTGAGCCACTGCGCCGGGCTGCTGTGCCTTAAATTTCATAAAGTGTTACATTAGTTTCCAATTGCTGCTGTAACAAATTACTATAAACTTGGTGACTTAAGTTTATTACCTTACAATTCTGGAGGTCAGAAGCCCAAAACAGTTTAACTGAGCTAAAATCAAGGTGTCATCAGGCTATGTTTCTTCTGGTACCTCCAGAAGACGACCTGAAAATTTCCTTGTAGTTTCTAACTTCTGGAGGCTACTTGCATTCCTTGGCTCATGGCTCCATTCCTCCTTCTTCAAAGTAAAACACCACTTTGTTAACTGTGATGCTATTATAGAATGATTTTCATTTTTTTCTTTTCAGCATTTTCTGATGGGGCACGTACTCCTTTTATAGCATGAAAAAAGAAAATAACGAGAAGCTTATCTTCAGAAAATAGTTTAGAGCTCGGTGCCAGTGCACAAAGTGCACGTAGTACAGATCAGCAGGAATCAAGGCTATTGAGATCTCCTTGGAACTAGATCATGACCAATTTTGTAGCCTGGGTAATAATCTTAGCTTGATCTGATAAGCAGTGAAGAACAATGGAGTTTTTTAAAGCATTAAGTTACCAGGTCTGTAATTTTAAAAGAAGCTGTAATGATAGATTGTATTAAAATAAGCTTTACTGCTACTTTATAATCACCCCATTTAGATTTGCAAAGTATAATTTAGTTGTCTCTATTGTTAGTTTAGCCCATTTCTTTTTTTTTTTTTTTTTTTTTTGAGACGGAGTCTCGCTCTGTCTCCCAGGCTGGAGTGCAGTGGCGCGATCCCGGCTCACCACAAGCTCCGCCTCCCGGGTTCACGCCATTCTCCCACCTCAGCCTCCCAAGTAGCTGGGACTACAGGTGCCCGCCACCACGCCTGGCTAATTTTTTATATTTTTAGTAGAGATGGGGTTTCATCATGTTAGCCAGGATGGTCTCAATCTCCTGACCTCGTGATCTGCCTGCCTCGGCCTCCCAAAGTGCTGGGATTACAGGCATGAGCCACTGTGCCCGGCCTAGCCCATTTCTTTATACCATCAGCACTGATATTCAACTTTTAGTTCATTTTTCTTGGCAGCATTTTTATCTTATTTATTTATTTTTTGAGATGAGGTCTCACCGTGTTGCCCCAGCTGGTCTCAAACTGCAGGGCTCAAGCAATCCTCCCGTCTCAGCCTCTTGAGTAGCTGAGACTACAGGCATGCCCAGCTAATTCTCTTTTCTATGCTATGAAGATAAAACATTTATTTTAGACTCACATGATAAATGGCAGCATTGTTCATTTTTCGCTTAAGACATAAACACAGATGACAAAAGGTATCTAGTTGGTAATATAACTGCCTTTTTTTTTTTTTTTTTCCCAGAGACAAGGGTCTTGCCATGTTGACTAGGTTGGTCTCAAATTTCTGAGCTCAGGCAAACCACCTGCCTTGGCCTCCCAAAGTGCTGGGATTACAAATATGACACTGTGCCCAGCTCTTACACTAGTCCATTTTTTTTTTTAGGATAGCATTAGAAGCTAAAGCTCTCTACTCAATTTATTATGAAATAATGGGTAGACTACTTGCCTAGCTTAGCTCTTTATTTATCCCCTTTGTTTTGTAATGGATCAAGTTGGCTGGGCAGATAGGAATTTAAAAGTTGGTTTCAAAAGCACATTAGGTATTTCAAATATTTAGGGACTAAAGGAAATTAATCAGTGTTCCTTAATAATTATCACCCTAACTGTCTGAAAAAAATATTGTATTTTAGAAATGGCTTGCTTTGGTTGGGCATGGTGGCTCACGCCTGTAATCCCAACACTTTGGGAGGCCGAGGTGGACAGATCATTTTAGGTCAGGAGTTCGAGACCAGCCTGGCCAACATGGTGAAACACCATCTCACTAAAAATGCAAAAATTAGTTGGGCATTGTGGCACGCACCCGTAATCCCAGCTACTCAGGAGGCTAAGCCAGGAGGATCGCTTGAACCTGGGAGGTGGAGGTTGCAGTGAGCCGATGTTGCGCCATTGCACTCCAGTCTGGGCGACAGAGTGAGACTCCATCTCAAAAAAATAAATAAATTAAAAATTAAAAAATGGCTTGATTCTGCTACTGAAAGAATTTACCATCATGATGTAACCCAACAAACACAAAGTATTATAATTGCTTTAAACAAAATATATGGTTATAATTTCTGGCTTTTAAAATTACCCAAAACACTTTCTTGTATGTAAATAACAAGGTACAAGCAAAACAACAGCTGGATTTATTTCTCATTCCTGACAAAAGTAATCAAGTCTTCTTATCAAATGGTACACTGAAAGGAGAAAAGCAGATTATTTACTTTTCACTATATTAGCATAATTCTATTTTCTTGCTCGAGAGTATATTTTGTAATATGATCTTTTTAGTATAAGAATTTTATTTTTTGAAAAACCAACCAGTGACTATCAAGCAATAGATGAGTTCTGTCTACTCAGCATTAACCTTCCAAAAAACTGATCTTCATTTTACTTTACTAAAACATTCTAATAAGTCAATGAAAAATCAGACCCACATTTTGTATGAAATATGAGACTGCCTGTAAGTTTCTATTTAACTGCATGAAAGAAACACCACTTTATTTTTCTTAAGTGGAATGGCATAACTAAAGTCAAGGTTGCTTTCACACAAAGCACACATTGTATTGATGGAGCATATTAACATTACTGCAACTCGAACTCTACCTTCTAAGCTAATGAAACTAAATTTCAAATAGAAAAGATGATAGTTCTAAAAATATCTACTCACAGCAACCACTTAACAAAGAAGGATCGGGCAAGGTCATGCATTGGAATTGAGCAAATATGCATCTTTTCAATTTTTTTGAGATGATAGTGATTTTTATTTTCATTTCCAGAAACTACTTATCAGAGCGCCGGGCATGGTGGCTCATGCCTGTAATTCTAGCACTTTGGGAGGCTGAGGAAGGCAGATAACCTGAGATCAAGAGTTCGAGACCAGCCTGGCCAACATAGTGAAACCCCGTCTCCATTAAAAATTAAAGAATTAACCAGGTATGGTGGCATGTGCCTGTAATCCCAGCTACTTGGGAGGCTGAGGTAGTAGAATCACTTGAACCCGGGAGGCGGAGGTTGCAGTGAACCGAGATCATGCCACTGCACTCCTGCCTTGGCAACAGAGTAAGACTCCGTCTCAAAAAACAAACAAACAATAACAACAAAAAACTACTTATCATCTGGGTGTGGTGGCTCATGCCTGTAATCCCAGCACTTTGGGAAACAAAGGCAGGTGAATCGCCTGAGGCCAGGAATTCAAGACTAGCCTGGCCAACATGGTGAAACCCTGTCTCTAATAAAAATACAAAAATTAGGCTGGACGGGGTGGCTCACGTCTGTAATCCCAGCTCTTTGGAGGCTGAGGTGGGTGGATCACTAGGTCAGGATATCGAGACCATTCCTGGCTAACACTGTGAAACTCTGTCTCTACTAAAAATACAAAAAATTAGCCGGGTGTGGTGGCGGGCACCTGTAGTCCCAGCTACTTGGGAGGCTGAGGCAGGAGAATGGCATGAACCCGGGAGGCGGAACTTGCAGTGAGCCGAGATTGCGCCATTGCACTCCAGCCTGGGTGACAGAGCGAGACTCGGTCTCAAAACAAAACAAAACAAAACAAATACAAAAATTAGCCAGGTGTGATGGCAGGTGCCTGTAAATCCCAGCTACTTAGGAGGCTGAGGCAGGAGAATCACTTGAACTCAGGAGGCAGAGGTTGCAGTGAGCCAAGAGCCTGCCACTGCACTCCAGCCTTGGTGACAAGAGCAAAACTCGGTCTCAAACAACAAAAAACTTGCTAGGTGCGGTGGCTGATACCTGTAATCCCAGCACTTTGGGGGGCCAGAGGTGAATCACAATGTCAGGAGTTCGACACCAGCTTGGCCAACATGGTGAAACTGCGTCTCTATTAATGATACAAATATTAGCTGGGCATGGTGTCACACAGCTGTAATACCAGCTACTTGGGAGGCTGAGGCAAGAGAATCGCTTGAACCTGGGAGGCGGAGGTTGCAGTGAGCCGAGATCTTGCCATTGCATTCCAGCCTGGGCGACAGGGTGAGACTCTGTCTAAAAAACAAAACAAAACAAAACGACTTATCAGAAGTGGTAAAGGAAGAGCAGCAGAGCCTGAGCAGGCAAATGTTTCCTGGTTGAATTCTGACTTTGCCTCATTATTTTAGGGAAGCCAGTCCTCCCATCTCTGTCTACTAAAGTTTCTTAAATTTTTGAAGATGTGTTAATTATTGTAAGGGAGAAGACCACCCCTCATATTGTCTTATGCCCAATTTCTGCCTCCAGAGAAAGAAAAAGTAAAAACTAAAAGGCAAAATTGAAATCCACAAGCAGACAGCCCAACGCCACACCCTGGGCCCGGTAGTTAAAGATCGACTCCTGACCTAATCGGTTATGTTATGTATAGATTACATTGTATAGAAAAACACTGTGAAAATCCCTATCCTGTTTTGTTCCGATCTAATTACCGGTGCATGCAGCCCCCAGTCACGTACCCCCTGCTTGCTCAATCGATCACGACCCTTTCACGTGCACCCCCTTAGAGTTGTGAGCCCTTAAAAGGGACAGGAATCGCACTCGGGGAGCTCAGCTCTTGAGGTGGGAGTCTTGCCGATGCTCCTGGCCGAATGAATAAACCCCTTCCTTCTTTAACTTGGTGTCTGAGGAGTTTTGTTTGCAGCTTGTCCTGCTACAATTGTACAGTCTAAACTTGTTGCAACAAGGAGATCTAAAAAAATACAGTGGCATAAACAAGAGAGACTTTTTAAAATTTTTATTTTATTTTATTTTTTTGAGATGAAGTCTCACTCTGTCTTGAGGCTAGAGTGCAATGGCACAATCTCGGCTCACTGCAACCTCCGCCTCCTGGGATCAAGCAATTCTCCTGCTTCAGCCTCCTGAGTAGCTGGGACTACAGGTGCACACCACCACGCCTGGCTAAATTTTTGTATTTTAGTGGAGATGGGGGTTTCACCATGTTGACCAGGATGGTCTTGATCTCCTGACCTCATGATCTGCTTGCCTCGGCCTGCCAAAGTGCTGGGATTACAAGCGTGAGCCACCGCACCTGGCTGAGACATTTATTATCTTTCAATTTTTATTTTTATTATTTATTTATTTATTCTTTTTGAGACGGAGTCTCGCTCTGTCGCCGAGGCTGGAGTGCAGTGGCGCGATCTCAGCTCACTGCAAGCTCCGCCTTCTGGGATCATGTCATTCTCCTGCCTCAGCCTCCTGAGTAGCTGGGACTACAGGTGCCCGCCACCGCGCCCGGCTAATTTTTTGTATTTTTAGTAGAGACAGGGTTTCACCGTGGTCTCGATCTCCTGACCTTGTGATCCGCCCACCTCGGCCTCCCGAAGTGCTGGGATTACAGGCGTGAGCCACCGCGCCTGGCCTCAATTTTTATTGAGACATGGTCTCACTCTGTAGCCCAGGCTGGAGTGCAGTTCACTGCAGCCTCAACCTTCTGGACTCAGGTGATCCTCCCACTTCAGTCTCCTGAGTAGCTGAGACTGCAGGTGTGTACCATCATGCAAAGCTAATTTTTTTTTTTTTTTTTTTTTGAGACAGAGTCTCTCTCTGTCACCTGGACTGGAGTACAGTGATGCAATCTCGGGTCACGACAAGCTCTGCCTCCCAGGTTCAAGCGATTCTCCTGCCTCAGGTAGCTGGGACTACAGGCATGCACCACCATGCCCGGCTAATTTTTGTATTTTTAGTAAAGACATGGTTTCACCATATTGGCGAGGCTGGTCTCGAACTCCTGACCTTGTGATCTGCCTCGGCCTCCCAAAGTGCTGGGTTTACAGGTGTGAACCACTGCGCCTGGCCATGCCCAGCTAATTTTTGGAATTTTTTTTTTTTCAAGAGACAGGGTCTGACTGTGTTGCCCAGGCTGGTTCTGGCTTCAAGTGATTCTTCTATCTTAGCCTCCCCAACTGCTGGCATTATGTGCACGAGGCACCATGCCCAGCCTCAAGATAGATATTTATATCTCTTTCATCTAACGGTTGAAAGATAGGTCGTCCTGGGCTGGTAAAGAGACTGCCATCTTCAACATGTGGCTTTTGTTTCAGGGTCCAAACTGGCTTACTTTTACGTCCCAGCCAAAAGAATGGAAGAAAGGCCAAGTTGAAGGAATGCCAGTTTCTTTAAGGAAAAGACCTGCTAGCAACAGAAATACCTTCTGCTCACATTTGAACTTAGACAAATGGCCACAATTAACTGTAATAGTTTTGCTGGATAGCCTAACAAAAATTCCAGAGTATCATTAAAGAATTGACTATCATCAGTCTCTGCTCTAATAATTTAGGTGTAGTCAAGATACTTGATCAGAGTTGTCTAGTTGTAGTGGCTCCAGGAAAGACATTCCCCTAGAACGAAACCTCCAGACTTTGGAAAAACACACTTCAGGAAAGGAGTATCAACACCTTGAGGCTGAAATGTGTTTGACCCCACTTCATATAATGGGGTCAGAGGCACATCTGATCAATGATGTGCATCGGGACATTCTCGCTAATTTTTTAATTTGGGAAAAATATTCACTCCTAAGACTAATACAGTTATCTAAGGATTTGCTTGAAGATGATCTGGGAGTGGGTGGTGACAGAAGTAGTATGTAAAAATGAAGCAAGATTGGCCATGAGTTGTTCATTGTTGAAGCTGGTGATAAGCACATGCAGATTTATGATACCATTATCTCTTCTTCTGCATATGTTAATTTTAACTTTTCCATATGACAAAGTTTAAAATGGAAATGATAATAGCTAAAATCTATATAAGGAACTACAGATTTGTCAACTTTTTTCATAGGTATTATCTTCATAAGAACTGAATAAATTTCATGGCAATTGTGATCATTCACCTCAATTTATCTTAAAGAATGGAAAATATGATTAAACAGTATAAATGTATTTATGAAATTCAAACAAATGTTAAAAGAGAAAGTTTAAAAGTGCTTAAAAATCATGGTTTTACTGTTTGTCATCTTTTTATTATCTATTTTTATTATCTTCCTAGTTAAATCCCTTTGAAGAATAAAATTCAGTCAGGTGCAGTGGCTCATGCGTATAATCCCAGCACTTTGGGAGGCTGAGGCAGGAGGATTGTTTGAGCCCAGGAGTTCGAGATCAACCTGGGCAACAGAGTAAGACCCCATATCTAAAAGAAATAAAAAATTAGCTGAATGTGGTGGCATGTGCCTGCATTCTCAGTTACTCGGTAGGCCGAGGCAGGAGGAGTGCTTGAGCTCCAGAGGTTGAGGCTGCAGTGACCTGTGATTACACCACTGCACTCAGCCTGGTGATAGAGCAAGACCCAATCTCAAAAAAAAAAAAAAAAAGAATAAATTTATACCATGTAATATCAGAGCAATTTATCTTCTGGGAAGAGAGGAAGAGAGTAAAGAACATAATCTTTTGTTACAATGTGGTGTAATGTGAAGAGACTGAGGTGTGGAGTTAGAAATCTGACTTAAGTCTTTAATCTACTAGCTTTGGACTTTGGGCATGCCGCTAAATTTCACTGCCTCTTGGTTTTCTGATTTAACAAGTGATGTTAGTATTTAATTTGTAGGATTGTATTGAGGATAGGTGCATAATAAATGGTAATTATCATTATAAACAAATAGATCTATTTCTTTTTCCCTTTTTGGTTGAGGTTCCCAAAGTAGTGTTTCAAGGAAAAATATTCTCCAATTTTCCTAGTCTCCTTCCACCTTTGATAGATTTCTGAAAGCGTTCAAGTCTAAAAAAATGCTTTCGGGCGGGACGCGGTGGCTCAGGCTTGTAATCCAACACTTTGGGAGGCCGAGGCGGGTGGATCACGAGGTCAGGAGATCGAGACCACCCTGGCTAACTCGGTGAAACCCCGTCTCTACTAAAAATACAAAAAAAAAAAAAAAAAAAAATTAGCCAGGCGTGGTGGCGGGCGCCTGTAGTCCCAGCTACTACGGAGGCTGAGGCAGGAGAATGGCGTGAACCCGGGAGGCAGAGCTTGCAGTGAGCCGAGATCGCGCCACTGCACTTCAGCCTGGGCGACAGAGCAAGACTCCATCTCAAAATAAATAAATAAATAAATAAATAAAGCTTTCTTAGTCTGTCTTTTCGATAAAAAGAGGTTTATCACAGTTTCGCAGGCTGTAGAGAAGCCTAGTGTCAGCATCTGCTTCTGCTGAGTGCCTCAGGCTACTTCCACTTTTGCCTCCACTGAAGGCGAAGAGGAGCCTGCATGTGCAGAGATCACGTGGCAAGAGAGAAAGAAAGAGGTGAGGTGGGGGGTATTTTTCTCACAGGCTCTTTTTAACAACCAGCTATTGGGGAAACTAATGCAGTGAGAACTTACCCCCAAGGTGGGGCATTAATCTATTCTTGAGGGATCTACCCCATGACTCAAACACCTCCCATTAGGCCCTATCTCCAACATGAAGGATCAAATTTCAACAAGAGGTTTGGAGAGGACAAATATCCAAATTATAGCAGATACAAAGCAATTTACCATCATGATATAATGCGCCACCACGCCCAGCTAATTTTTGCATTTTCAGTAGATTTCACCATGTTGGCCGGGCTGGTCTCAAACTCCTGGACTTAGCCATCCACACATCTCAGACTCTCAATGTGCTGGGATTACAGGTGTGAGCCACTGTGCCTGGACCCTCATTGATTTGTTATAAGTCTGGGCTTTAGTTTTTATATACATATGAATATATGCATTATTTTGCATATATATGCATATATTTTGCATATATTTTTTTTTTCTTTCTTTTTTTCTTTCTTTTTTTTTTTTTTTTTTTGAGATGGAGTCTCACTCTGTTGCCCAGGCTGGAGTACAGTGGTGCAATCTCAGTTCACTGCAACTTCCAGGTTCAAGCAATTCTCCTGCCTCAGCCTCCTGAGTAGCTGGGATTACAGGTGTCCACCACCACCCCTGGCTAATTTTTGTATTTTTAGTAGAGATGGGGTTTCACCATGTTGGACCAGGCTGGTCTCGAATTCCTGATCTCAGGTGATACACCCACCTCAGCTTCCCAAAGTGCTGGGATTACAGGCATGAGTCACCAAGCCCAGCCTATATTTTTCACATGTATGAAAATAATAAACCCTTCTTCTTTTAAAAATTTCTTTTTTTTTTTTTTTGAGACGGAGTCTCGCTCTGTCACCCAGGCTGGAGTGCAGTGGCGCAATCTCGGCTCACTGCAAGCTCTGCCTCCCAGGTTCCCGCCATTCTCCTGCCTCAGCCTCCTGAGTAGCTGGGGACTACAGGAGCCTGCTACCACACCTAGCTAATTTTTTTTTTTTTTTGAGACAGAGTCTCGCTCTGTTGCCCAGGCTGGAGTGTAGTGGCGTGATCTCTGCTCACTGCAACCTCCATCTCCCACATTCAAGTGACTCTCCTGCCTCAGCTTCCCGAGTAGCTGGGATTACAGGCACCTGCCACCACACCCAGCTAATTTTTGTATTTATAGTAGAGACGGGGTTTCACTGTGTTGGCCAGACTGGTCTCGAACTCCTGACCTCATGATCCATCCTCCTTGGCCTCCCAAAGTGCTAGGATTACAAGTGTAATCCACCACGCCTGGCTAATTTTTTTTGTTTGTTTTTTTTTTGAGACAGAGTCTCACTCCGTCGCCCAGGCTGGAGTGCAATGGCACGATCTCAGCTGACTGCAACCTCCACTTCCCGGGTTCAAGTGATTCTCCTGCCTCAGCCTCTTGACTAGCTGGGATTACAGGTGCATGCCACCACACCCAGCTAATTTTAATATTTTTAGTAGAGATGGGGTTTCATCGTGTTAGGCTGGTCTCAAACTCCTGACCTCATGATCCACCCGCCTTGGCCTCCCAAAGTGCTGAGATTACAGGTGTGAACCACCATGCCTGGCCTAATTTTTGTATTTTTTTGTAGAGATGGGGTCTCACTGTGTTGCCCAGGCTGATCTCAATCTCCTGTCCTCAAGAGATGCTCCTGCCTAGGCCTCCCAAAGTGCTGGGATTACCAGCATGAGCAACCATGTCTGTCCTCAATTTTTAAAATTCTAGGCATTATTCTAAGTGCTTTTCAGATAGTAATTCATTTTATCTTCATAACAACCCTATGATGTTGAGATAGGCACTGTTACTTTTCCTTTTTTATGAATGCCGAACTTGGAGCAAAGATTGTTCTCTGTACTTGGAATGCTCTTCTCCCAGATATCCGCAAGGCTATTTCCTCATTTCCTTGAAAGTTTTGTTCAAAACTGCCTTCTTATTGATGCCCACCGTCCTGTTACAAATTGAAATTCACCCCTTCTCCCAGTTCTTATCTGCCTTTCCTCGCTCTATTATTTTTTTCACCATAGCACTTATCACCTACTATAGTGGCTTTGTAATGTGCCTACTTGGCTAGACTGAACTACATTTCCCAGAATTATCTTCCCTGTACATTCTTAGAGTGGGCCACGGAGACATTTTGCATGAGATTTGGAAAGCAGAAAGGGAGCAGCAACATATTGTTTTCACTCTTAGAAGGTCAGCGCAGGCTGGGCACAGTGGCTCACATCTGTAATCCCAGCACTTTGGGAGGCCGAGGTGGGCAGATCCCTTTAGGTCAGGAGTTCGAGACCAATCTGACTAACATGGTGAAACACTGTCTCTACTAGAATACAAAAATGAGCCAGGCGTGGTGGTGGACGCCTAGTAATCACAGCTACTCCGGAGGCAGAGGCCCTGAATAGCTTAAATCTGAGAGGCAGAGGTTGCAGTGAGCCAAGATGGCGCCACTGCACTCCAGTCTGGGTGACAGAGTGACTGACTCAAAAGAAAAAAAAAAAAAAGAGATCAGTGCAGAGGCACCAAGTGTCTTTGCACATTACACATGTGTTATTTATCTGCTGGCTTATCTCCTTGATGTGGGACAGAAGCTGCTGTAGCTCCCCACTGCCCACTTCAGTTTCTCTGCCTCCTGGGCCAGGTGCATGTTTAGCCTCATAATGAGGAGTGTGCCAGCTTCTGCAGAATACCCACATCGTCAAAGTTGGAAGTTAGGAGACTGAACAACAGGTTCGTCTCCTAGTGGATTCCAGCTTATGTTTGTGAATTCCAATTGTTTGTTGTTGGAGCCAATCACAACTAAGTCCCTTATTTATTTAGAATTATTCTCTAGGGGGCAGCTTTATTATGTTGGACCACCTCCATAATGGAAGGGGTAGCACTTTTGTTCTCACTGGAATAGATACTCTATATAGGGATTTTCTCTGCCTGCACATAGAGGTTATGCCAAAATCACCATCCACAAATTTACAGAGTGACTTATCCACAATCATGGTATTCCATGTAGCATCACCTCTGATGTAGGAAGTCTTTTTGTTTGTTTGTTTTGTTTTTTGTTTTGAGACAGAGTCTTACTCTGTCACCCAGGCTGGAGTGCAGTGGCAGCATCTTGGCTCACTGCAACCTCCACCTCCCAGGTTCAAGTGATTCTCCTGCCTCAGCCTCCCAAGTAGCTGGGATTACAAGCACACACCACCATGCCAAGCTAATTTTTTGTATTTTTAGTAGAGACAGGGTTTCACCATGTTGGCCAGGCTAGTCTTGAACTCTTGACGTCAAGTGATCTGCCCACCTTGGCCTCCCAAAATGCTGGGATTACAGGTGTGAGCCACTGCACCCGGCCTAGGAAGTATTTGTATAGAAATGAAATACAGCAATGGAACTATGCTTATATTGATAAAATTCACCAGTCTTGCCCTGTCCCCCTCATCCTAAAGCCACTGGCCCGATGGAATGGTGGAATGGCTTTTTGAAGACTCATTTCTGGCACCAGCTAAATAGCATATGGCATACCTTGTGAGACCTAGACAATGTCCCCCAGGATGTAGTATATGCTCTAAATCAGAAAATAACATAGGTCAGATGCAGTGGTTCATGCCTGTAACCCCAACACTTTGAGAGGCCAAGGTGGGAGGATCGGTTGCGGCTAGGAGTTTGAGAGCAGCCTGGGCAACATAGCAAGATCCTGTTTCTACAAAAAAAAAGGAAAAGAAAGTAACATAGATGGTGCTCTTTCTTCTATAGCCAAGATTCATGGGTCTGGGAATTAAGGTGGTGGTGAGATTGGACATGGCTCCTTTCATTATTATTCTTAGTGATCTGCTAGGAAACTTTTTTTGCTTCCTATCCCTGAGACTTTGAGTTCTGCTAGCTTAGAGGACTTATTTCCCAAAGTAGGATGCTTACAGTAGAGGACATAGCAATGGTTCCATTAAAGTGAACGTTGAGACTGCCACATGGTCACTTTGGGCTCATTATGCCAATGAATCAACAGACAAAATAGAGGGTAACTACCTGGAGTGATTGGTTCTGGCTACCAGGGGAAAATTGGGTTGCTTCTACACAATGGGGATAGGGAAAAGTATATCTGGAATGTGGGTGATCCCTGGAGTGCTGTTAATTCTCCTATGTCCTGTGATTAAAGTCAAGGGAGAAACTCTAACAACCCAGTTCAGAGGGGACTGCTAATGATCCAGACCCTTCAGAAATGAAGATCTGGGATACCCTACCAGTCAAGGAACCATGACCAGATGAGGTGCTTGCTAAGGACAAAGGGTCTATGGAACGGATAGTAGTCATAAATATCTGCTGTGACTAGGTGACCATAAGTAAAAATGAGGACCATAATAGTTATCAGTATTGTTTGTTTGTTTGTTTGTTTTGTTTTGAGACAGGGTCTGGCTCTGTTGCCCAGGCTGGAGTGCAGTGTTGTAATCTCAGCTCACTGAAACTTCTGCCTCCCAGGCTCAAGTCATCCTCCCACCTCAGCCTCCGGAGCAGCTGTGCCACCATGTTCAGCTAGTTTTTTATATTTTTGGTAGAGACAGTGTTTCCCTTTGTTGCCCAGGCTGGTCTCAAACTCCTGACCTCAAGCAGTCCACCCACCTCAGCCTCCCAAAATGCTGGGATTACAAGCGTGAACTACTGTGCCTGGACTAATTATCAGATAAACTGAGAAAATTGCTCTAGCCACATTAGTAATTACACAAACCTCTGAATGCTTTATAGAGTTTACCTATTACTGAAATTATTCTGGAATTTCCATTTCCAAGCAAAATAAAAATATTTTTTATTTTATTGTGATGATTGCCAAACAAAAAAAAATTTTTTTAAAGCTTCCTTTATTAGTTTAAGCACATTACATAATATTAAAATGAACCGACTAAATGTTGCCCACTAGAGATTTTGATTTAATATTTCACACATTCAAAATTAGCCCATCGGTCAGGAACAGTGGCTCACGCCTGTAATCTCAACATTCTGGGAGGCCAAGGCAGGTGGATCGCTTAAGTCCAGGAGTTTGAGACCAGCCTGGGCTACTTGGTGAAATCCCATCTCTATGAAAAAAAAAGAAAAAAGTTAGCCAGGAGCGGTGTTGCGTGCCTGTAGCTACGTGGGAGACTGAGGCAGGAGAATCTCTTGAACCCGAAAGATAGAGGTTGCAGTGAGATAAGATCGTGCCGTTGCCCTCCAGCCTGGGCAACAAGAGTGAAACTCTGCCACCAAAAAACAAAACAAAAACAAAACAAAACAAAAAACAAAGCCGGGCGCGGTGGCTCATGCCTGTAATCCCAGCACTTTGGGAGACTGAGGCAGGCAGATCACAAGGTCAGGAGTTCAAGACCAGCCTGACCAACATGGAGAAACCCTGTCTCTACTAAAAATACAGAAACTAGACAGGTGTGTTGGCATGCACCTGTAATCTCAGCTACACAGGAGGCTGAGGCAGGAGAATTGCTTGAACTCTATAGGCGGAGGTTGCAATGAGCCGAGATTGCACCACTGCACTCCAGCCTGGGCAACAGAACAAGACTCCGTCTCAAAAAACAAAACAAAACAAACAAAAAAACCTAGCACATCCAGGCACAGCTGAGGCAGTGATTGTTTCATGTTAGTTTTGATAGCTCTTTGTAAATATCCCCAACACAATACTTACCACCTTATAGTCATTTGTTCACTGATACAGTTCCCAGGCTAGACTACAAAGTCTACAAAGGCATTTTGTTGTTGTTTTTTTGTTTTTTTTTTTTTTTTTTTTTTTTTGAGACAGAATCTGGCTCTGCTGCCCAAGGTGGAGTGCAGTGGCACTATCTGGGCTCACTGCAACCTCTGTCTCCCAGGTTCAAGCAATTCTCCCACCTCAGCCTCCCAAGTAGCTGGGATTACAGGCACACACCACCACGCCAGGTTAATTTTTTTTTTTTTTTTTTTTTTTTGAGACGGAATCTCGCTCTGTCGCCAGGGCTGGAGTGCAGTGGCCGGATCTCAGCTCACTGCAAGCTCAGCCTCCCGGGTTTACGCCATTCTCCTGCCTCAGCCTCCTGAGTAGCTGGGACTACAGGCGCCCGCCACCTCGCCCGGCTAGTTTTTTGTATTTTTTAGTAGAGACGGGGTTTCACCATGTTCGCCAGGATGGTCTCGATCTCCTGACCTCGTGATCCACCCGCCCCGGCCTCGCAAAGTGCTGGGATTACAGGCTTGAGTCACCGCGCCCGGCCCAGGTTAATTTTTATAATTTTTTTATTTTAATAGAGGTGGGGTTTCACCATGTTACCAGGCTGGTCTCGAATTCCTGACGTCAAGTGATCTGCGTGCCTCAGCCTCCCAAAGTGCTAGGATCACAGGGTGAGCCACTGCACCCGGACCATAAAGACTTTTTTTTTGTTTTTATATCAAGAGTTTAGCTAATGTCCAGATCCTAGAAATACACTATCTGTGGAAAAAATAAGTTTTCATTATGTGTGGTTGAATAAATGAATGAACAGTGCATGTGTATAAATGAGTAATTCTAAAGTTACTAAAAACTGAGGACAGTAAATAAACATTCTTAGAGTCATTTAAGAAAGGTGTAGGGGCTGGGCGCGGTGGCTCACGCCTGTAATCCCAGCACTTTGGGAGGCTGAGGTGGGCAGATCACCTAAGGTCGGGAGTTTAGTACCAGCCTAACCAAGGGGGTTTCGGAGAAACCCCCGTCTCTACTAAAAATACAAAAAAAATTACCCGGGTGTGGTGGCACATGCCTGTAATCCCAGCTACTTGGGAGGCTGAGGCAGGATAATCGCTTGAACCCAGGAGGCGGAGGTTGCCGTGAACCGAGATCACGCCACGCCACGCCACGCCACTGCACTCCAGCCTGGGCAACAAGAGTGAAACTTCTCCTCCAAAAAAAAAAAAAAAAAAAAAGAAAAGAAAAAAGAAAAGAAAGGTGTAATGGCCGGGCATGGTGGCTCACGCCTGTAATCCCAGCACTTTGGGAGGCCAAGTCTGGTGGATCACCTGAGGTCAGGAGTTCGAGACCAGCCTGGCCAACATGGTGAAACTCTGTCTCTACTAAAAATACAAAAAAAAAAAAATTAGCCGGGTGTGGTAGTGGGTGCCTATAATCACAGCTACTCGGGAGGCTGAGGTGGGAGAATCCACCTCAGCCTGGGTGATGGAGTGAGAATCTATCTAAAAAAAGAAAAAATGACACTCCAGCCTGGGTGATGGAGTGAGAATCTATCTAAAAAAAGAAAAAAGAAAAAAAAAAAGAAAGGTATAATGAAAAGAATTTTGGAATCAGAGAGATGGGGATTTGAAAGCTGCGTTTGCAACTTTTTTTTTTTTTTTTTCCTGAGACAGAGTTTTGCTCTGTCACCCAGGCTGGAGTGCAGTGGCATGATCTCAGCTTACTGCAACCTCCACCTCCCAAGTTCAAGCGATCCTCCTGCCTCAGCCTCCCAAAAATAGCTGGTCTTGAACTCCTGACCTTAAGTGATCTGACAGCCTTGGCCTTGGAACTTATTCTTAAGCATTAGGCACCTCACTTAAGATTCTCAGAGTCCAGGTGTATTGACTCACACCTGTAATCGCAGCACTGTGGGAGGCTAAGGTGGGCAGATCACCTGAGATCAGGAGTTCGAGACCAGCCTGACCAACAGGGTGAAACCCCATCTCTACTAAAAATAGAAAAATTAGTCAGGCATGGTGGTGTATGCCTGTAATCCCAGCTACTCAGGTGGCTGAGGCAGGAGAATTGCTTGAACCTGGGAAGCAGAGGTTGCAGTGAGCCAAGATTGCGCCACTGCACTCCAGTCTGGGCAACAGAGCGAGAGTTCATCTCAAAAAACAAACAAGCAGACAAACAAAAGGACTCTCAGATCTCAAGTTCCTCTTTTGCAAAACTGGATAATATCTTGCAGAGTGTGTGTGTGTGTGTGTGTGTGTATAGGGTGTATATACTGTGTGTGTGTGTATATATATATACTGTGTGTGTATATATACACACTGCAAGATATTATCTCATTTTGCTATATATATATATATATATTTTTTTTTTTTTTTTGAGACAGGGTCTTACTTTGTTGCCCAAGCTGGAGTACAGTGGCACAATGATGGCTCACTGCAGCCTTGATCTCCTGGGTTCGCATAATCCTCCCACCTCCGCCCCCTGAGTAGCTGGGAATACAGGCACAAGCCACCATGCCTGACTAATTTTTAATTTTTTGTAGAGACAGGGGAGCGGGGGGGTCTCGTTTGTTGCCAAGGCTGGTCTTGAACTCCTGGACCAAAGCAATCCACCTGCCTTAGCCTCCCAAAGTGCTGGGATTACAGGAATGAGCCACCACGACCTGCCTTATCTTGCAGTATTGTTACGAGGATTAGAGATCATTTACACAATCAACACAGTGCTGAGCTCAGAATAGGTGCTCAATGGAAGTTCTATCACTGTTTACTGCATGTATCCAGGAATAATTCAACTAAACAAATCCTTATAATATGAATTATGACAATTTCTGTATGCATTGTTTATTATAATTATTTAGAAAACACAAAGCAATGTATGACACTATGGTTCATAGCTGGATTTTTGAAAAACTTAGGCTATTCTTATAAACCTTGGGCAGGTCCCTCAAACTTTGAGTCTTCAGAAGTCCTCAACTATAAAATTATTAGCTCAATACCTGTCCTGTCTATATCACAGGACTATTAGAAGAATCAAATATGAAAATGGGTTTTGTAAATTGTAAAGTGCTAAACAAATCCTAATTGTTTTTTTATCTTCAATCTGAGTGCTTCAACTATAATTATAAGAATATATATCTATTGTTTTGGGAAGGAGTCTCGCTCTGTCACCCAGGCTGGAGTGCAGTGGCGTGATCTCAGCTCACTGCAACCTCCTCCTCCTGGGTTCAAGCGATTCTCCTGCCTCAGCCTCCAGAGTAGCTGGGACTATAGACGGTCGGCTAATGTTTTTGTATTTTTAGTAGAGACGGGGTTTCACTACGTTAGCCAGGATAGTCTTGATCTCCTGACCTCATGATCTGCCTGCCCCAGCCTCCCAAAGTGCTGGGATTACAGGTGTGAGCCACTGCACCCAGCCAAGAATATTTCTTTAAATCACTGCATTATACCTTAATGCACTTTTGCTCGCTTGTCAATTTTCTATAGTTTAAAGTGAACTAAAACTTGCCACTTAATTCACAAAGCTATCATGAGGCCTGATGACCTAATGTTTATATAGATTTAAACACTTAGGGCATTGGGCATTTGCATCAGAGTGACTTACCATCTGTCATTGTGGAACTCTGAAAGGTCAATTATCAATTACAATAGTAGGTAAAATAATTTTGTGTAAATAGTCACCATCTAACAAGGCTCCTTAATTTCTTTTATAAACTTTGAGAGGTCTGCTCTGACTGGTATGCCAGGAGTAAAGTCTTATCTTAAGAGACATAGACATTCCAATTGCCAAGAAGTTTTTTTGTTTGTTTGTTTTTGTTTTTGTTTTTGTTTTGAGACAGAGTCTCGCTCTGTCGCCCAGGCTGGAGAGCAGTGGCGCTATCTTGGCTCACTGCAACCTCCACCTCCCGGGTTCAAGCGATTCTCCTGCCTCAGGCTACCGAGTAGCTGGGATTACAAGCATGCGCCACCATGGCCGGCTAATCTTTTTGTATTTTTAGTAGAGATGGGGTTTCACCATTGCCATCAAGTTTTAAAGGCAAACTGTTATGTATCATTCTGTACTCATTATCATAGTTCTGCTCATTGAAAACTCACTGTTGTTTAAGTAGACTTAAAGACTTTCACAACGTCAGTGACACATTTCAACAGGTACCTAATGTGTCACTGGCTTTTCCCATAACCTTTCCCTTAGAGACTTTAGGGCAAGAGCCGTTCATATGAACAAACTGTAATGGTCCTAGGCAGGATGGGAACATTGACTCTGTGTTTACGTGAGGTGGGGAAGTCCTATGGGGTTTTTTGTTGTTGATGCTTGTTTCTTTATATGTGGCTTCATAGTTAACAGTTTCTGAACTTTAGCTGCACATCAAAATCACCAAGGAATCCACCTCAGACCTACTGTGACAAATAATACAAGGAGGAATCCCAAAAACAGTATTTTGAACAAATTCCAGGTCCTTCTCATATAATCAACCAAGGCTCTTTGTCTGTGGACCGCTGGGAATCTCTGGTTCACCTTGCCTTGGTATTGCCTCCCTCTTCTTTATTTTTAGTGCTTTCTCCTTTGTTAGTGGTTCTGTATTTCCCAGGGTCCCCAATGTCAGGACAAAATCTATCTGATATGTTGTTAACACCCTAGTGTGACTTCATTTAATGTGCTATTTCTTCAGAAATGCTAATGGTGGGATTTGAGACTCTATGACAGCTTCCGGTGGTGGTTGAGGGAGGAAAGGCTTTGCTTCCTGGTCCCACAAATGACATTACTTAGGGAATAGCTTCCTTTCACCTATCCATAAAGTCAGTCCTACATATGCATTGTTTTACGGAAATGAATTTCAGGAAGACAGCGCAAATGAAGCCAATGGAAAATCTGGATGGCACCTGGAATCTTAATTTGCAAGTCCCTATTGAACACAATTTCCTGGTTTTCTTTTCTTCTTCTTCCTTTTTAAATTAGAGCATACGTGAGAAAGATTTTTTCAAGAATAGAGGATTGCTCTCACTGGAATTATTCAACACAGTCTGGATCCTAATTTAGCAGGGACATTTTAAAGAAGATTAAACATTGGATTTGAATCTTTAAATAATCCTTAATATTTTTTTCTGTCCCAAAGACTTTATGGTCCTCTGACATAGTAAAAGTTATTTTTTTGATTAGGCATTTCTCCAGTTGATGACAAGTAGGAATAAGCCTTTATTTTGATGCATGTCTGTTAGCTGCTTCAGTTTGACCTGTACCTGGGAGCCCCTGCCCAAGGCTACCATAAGACTTAGAAAGGACCCTTTTCAGGACAGTAGGATTTCCACAGGAGTCCAAACAGCCCTTAAAATCGCTCTCCTGGCCCAGGTTCTGCTCTTTTCTCCTAGGAATTATTGCATTAGTTCCCTAATCAACGGTGGTCTCTTGTCTTCCTACAATCCCTCCTTCAAATTATTGCCAGAGTTGAATTTATTTATTTATTTATTTATTTATTCTGAGATAGGTCTCACTCTGTCACTCAAGCTGGAGTGCAGTGGTGTGATCATAGCTCACTGCACCCCTGACCTCCTGGGCTCAAGCAATCCTCCCACCTCAGCCTCCTTAGTAGCTGGGACTACAGGTATGTGCCACCACACCCAGCTAATTATTTTATTTTTTGTAGAGATGGGTCTTGCTATGTTGCCCAGACTGGTCTCAAACTCCTGGGTTCAAACGATCCTCCTGCCTCGGCCTCTCAAATTGGGACTGTAGGCAAGAGCCACCATGTTCAGCACAGAGTTGAATTTCTAAATTTAAATGTGTTTATGTCAACTTCCTATTTCGTTGGGCACCGTATCTTTTTCCAGATACAGTTCAAGTTCCTTAAGATACATTCACCCAGTGTACCCAAACCTTTTTAATGCTCTCATTTCCATCAGACTTTCCAAAATTCTCATTATGTTAGTATTCCTGCCATAAACCATCTGCAATTCCTTGAATTCTCTAAGTCTTCATGCTTCTGGGGGTTTTGCAAAAACTGTTTCCTCTGCCTGGGACAGGAGTCCCTCCTTCATTTTGTTTCTTTATTGATTTCCTCAAGAACCAATTTTGAAGTCAATTCTCTTTCTTTCTTTCTTTTTCTTTTCTTTTTTTTTTTTTTTTTTGAGACGGAGTCTCGCTCTGTCACCCAGGCTGGAGTGCAGTGGGGCGATCTCAGCTCACTACAAGCTCCGCCTCTTGGGCCCGCGCCATTCTTCTGCCTCAGCCTCCTGAGTAGCTGGGACTACACGCACCTGCCACCGCGCCCGGCTAATTTTTTGTATTTTTAGTAGAGATGGGGTTTCACCGTGTTAGCCAGGATGGTCTCCATCCCCTGACCTTGTGATCTGTCTGCCTCGGCCTCCCAAAGTGCTGGGATTACAGGCGTGAGCCACCGCGCCTGGCCTTTTATTTATTTATTTTTTTTGAGGTGGAGTCTCACTCTGTCACCCAGGCTAGCTTACAGTGGTGAAATCTTGGCTCACTGCAACCTCAGCCTCCCTGGTTCAAGCAGTTCTCCTGCCTCAGTCTCCCGAGTAGCTGGGATTACAGGCATGTGCCACCACGCCTGGATAATTTTTGTATTTTTAGTAGAGACGGGGTTTCACCATGTTGGCCAGGCTGGTCTCAAACTCCTGACCTCAGGTGATCCACCCACCTCGGCCTCCCAAAGTGCTGGGATTACAGGCATGAGCCACCGCCCCTGGCCTCAATCAACTGTATTTAAATCAGGTTTGATTCCATAGGAATGTGAAAAGTGTCTGTCTTTTGAAGTCTGAGGGCATTTGATATACCTTCACTATAGCTGTAGTTGCAATGTGCTGCAATTGATTTTCTTATTCACTTTCCTTACTATGCTGTGAGGACCTTGAAAGCTGGAATTACTTTCATTACATATTTCTCAGAATCTAGCATAAAAAGGCATAAACAAATAACCCTGGAATTAATGACCCTTAAAATAGATGACTCCTAACTCCAGGACCTTATGAAGCATGAGGGCAGATTCATGGTCAGCTAACATGGTCACCAACAGAAATTGTAATGAATGGAAAAACAACCACCAGATGACGTGGGAATATCCCAAAGGACCAGACCACAATGGGATATGATATACTATTGAAATATGGTTCAGCCTACAAATTCTGGATGGAGAGAGACCTAGAACCTCAAGAAGATGTCCATAAGGTTGTAAGAAGTAGCATGGAATGAGAATGGAGTTGGTGGTGATGGTGCAGAATGCAAGTATTTTCTTGAATTTGTGTAGAGATAGTTTTTATGATAGCTTAAGTCCCCAACTATACCATGTTCCTACTCGAAGAAAAAACACCTAGAAGGCAGGTCCCACAGATTACAGTTGACCTTTTCCCCTGCAAAATCTTGAGTATTCACTTTTGATTATAATAGTAGGTAAACTAATTTTGTGTAAATAAAGTACAAGTGACCATAATGAAATTATACACTGGGTGAATCATGATCTCCCATACTATCCGACAAATAATAATGATATTGTACTTGCTTATGACCTTAACAGAAATTAAATGCCATATGTGCACTTCTAGCAACTTCTAGTAAGTGTTTGTTATAAATGGAGCCTACAAATGCGGTGAAATTAAAAAAATACATTTGAAGATTATTTTAAAATATAGATTTCTATAGTCACTGGAAAAAGTCACCTAGCACAGTGGCTCACACCTGTAATCCCAACACTTTGGGAGGTTGAGGTGGCGGGGATTGCTTGAGCCCAGAAGTTTGAGACCAGCTTGGGCAACACAGTGAGACCCCATCTCTACAAAAAATAAAAATTAACCAGGCATGGTGGTGGGTGCCTGTAGTCCCACCTACCTACTTGGGAGGCAGAAGTGGGAGAATTGCTTGAGCCCGGGAGTCGAGGGCTGCAGTGAGCCATGATTGCACCATTGCACACCAGCCTGGGTGATAGAGTGAGACCTTGTTTCAAAAAAAAGAAAAGACAAAAGTACTACCCAACGTGCAATTTGCCATTCACTTTTTTCATCTTGTATTACTTCTTATTCAAATAGGGAGGTATTGTTTATAAACCAGCTTTAGGACAACTTCCATGTCCCTTAGCCTGCACATGTAAAAATATATATACATATGTTTTAACTGAACAAACATTTATTTAATACTGATCATGGCTGGGTGTGGTGGCTCACACCTGTAATCCCAACATTTTGGGAGGCTGAGGTGGGCAGATCACTTGAGGTCAAGATTTCGAAACCAGCCTAACCAATATGATGAAACCCCTGTCTCTACTAAAAATACAAAAAAAATTTAGGCAGGCATGGTGGCGGGCACCTGTAATCTCAGCTATTTGGGAGGCTGAGGCAGGAGAATTGCTTGAACCTGGGAGACAGATGTTGCAGTGAGCCAAGAGATTTCACCATTGAACTCCAGCCTGGGTGACAGAAAGAGACTCCATCTCAAACAAACAAACAAAACAATTGATCATGAAAAAAGTTTGTAGGTGTATGGTATATACCTATATGTGTGTACATATAGATACACACACGTATATCTTCATATATGATATAAAGATTTCATTACAATACGGAGCCTGGTTTCAAATGTAGTGGGGAACTAATACCGTACATATTAAATGTGGTACATAAGAAATAAGCACCTCCAAAATCTTTTCACAGTGAAAATTCTCATTCCTCTGATGTCCTTCAGATCAGTAGGGTATATCCTGCTCTAGACCCTAGGATATGTTTCAACAGGCCTCTCAGAGCTTAACTCGCAGCCTAGCATTTTCTTTTTCCACATATTTTTTTTCTTTTTTTTTTTTTTGAGATGGAGTTTCGCTTTTGTCATCCAGGCTATAATGCAATGGCGCAATCTTGGCTCACTGCAACTTCCATCTCCCGGGTTCAAGCGATTCTCGTGCCTCAGCCTCCCAAGTAGCTGGGATTACAGGCACCCACCACCACACCCAGCTAATTTTTGTATTTTTTAGTAGAGATGGAGTTTCACCATGTTGGTCGGGCTGGTCTCAAACTCCTGACCTCAGGTGAACTGCCCACCTCGGCCTCCCAAAGCACTGGGATTACAGGCGTGAGCCACCATGCCTAGCCTTTTCATAGAATTTTTTTTCCAAAGAAAATTTATTTTCCCAGGAGTCAGCTGCCTTAAATCCTTTCAGAACCAAGACAGGTTAAAACAAATAAATATTGAGGTAGAATTGGAGTGGGAAAACATACAAATACAACTACCATTTCCTTTAAACAATATCTAAGAAAATAATAGTCACTACTTACTAGATTCTTCTATTTGGTCGAGCTATGTGCTAAATTTACCTATATTTCCTTTACTTCCTTATCCCTTTCTGCATTTACAAAATCACCTTCCTATGTGTCTACCAATAGAGCTATTTGGTTCTTCCTATGTGTCAGGTATCTCACTAGCTCTACCAAATAGAAGCTGGTGAGATACTTAGCACATAGGAAGAACCTAATATTATCTCCATTTTTATAAGTTAGGAAAACAAAGCTCAGAGAGATAAATAACTTGACCAATATCACCATATAGCTAGACAGTGACATAGCTAGGATTTTATCAAAGTATCTGACTCCGAAGTCTTATGTTTTTCCTAAGTCATGGTGTTAAAGAAGGGGAGAAATTAATCCAAATATCATAGCCAATTTACCTTTCCCTTCATGCCTTTTTATTTTTTCATTTTTATTTTTTGAGATGGAGTCTTGCTCTCTCACCCAGGCTGGAGTGCAGTGGTGCGATCTCAGTTCACTGCAACCTCTGCCTCCCAGGTTCAAGTGATTCTCCTGCCTCAGCCTCCCGAATAGCTGGGACCACAGGCGCCCAGCTAATTTTTGTATTTTTAGTAGACACGGGGTTTTACCATGTTGGCCAGGATGGTCTCCATTTCTTGACCTCGTGATCTGCCCGTCTTGGCCTCCCAAAGTGTTGGGATTACAGGCGTGAGCCACCGCACCCGGCCGCTTCATGCCTTTTTTCCTAATGTCCTTGTTTCCTGTGACATAGGCTCTCTTTGTCTATTGTGCTTCCTTTTCCTTTGGCTCTCAATTTAGGAACACACTGGCTTCAGAATATCCTTTCACAGTGGAAAACTTGTCAAAATCCCAAATACAGCAGAATTACCAAGTTTAAAAGTGATGAAACATGGCACAGACCATATCTGAAGGAATATGCAAGACACTGGTAACAGCATCTTTGAGAACTGGATAACTAGAGGACTGTTGTTAGAGGCAAGCCATATTCTATGTGCATGTGCGTGTATGCACATGCATGTACATGTGTGCATATATAATTTTGCAGTTTGACTTTTTTCTTTTTTTTTTTTTTTTGAGACGGAGTCTTGCTCTATCGCCCAGGCTGGAGTGCAGCGGCTAGATCTGAGCTCACTGCAAGCTCCGCCTTCCGGGTTCATGCCATTCTCCTGCCTCAGCTTCCCAAGTAGCTGAGACTACAGGCGCCCGCCACCTCGCCCGGCTAGATTTTTGGTTTTTTTTGTTTTTTTTTTTTTTTTTGAGACGGAGTCTCGCTCTGCCGCCCAGGCTGGAGTGCAGTGGCCGGATCTGGGCTCACTGCAAGCTCCGCCTCCCGAGTTCACGCCGTTCTCCTGCCTCAGCCTCCCGAGTAGCTGGGACTACAGGCGCCCGCCACCTCGCCCAGCTAGTTTTTTGTATTTTTTTTAGTAGAGACGGGGTTTCACCGTGTTAGCCAGGATGGTCTCGATCTCCTGACCTCGTGATCCACCCGCCCCGGCCTCGCAAAGTGCTGGGATTACAGGCTTGAGCCACCGCGCCCAGCCTGACTTTTTTGTTTTTATACTATGTTCACGTGTTACCTATTTAAAAGAGGTGATTAGGCCAGATGCAGGGGGTCAGGCCTGTAATCCTAACACTTTCGGAGGCTGAGGAGCGTGGATTGCCTGAGCTCAGGAGTTCAAGACCAGCCTAGGCAACAAGGTGAAACCCCGTCTCTACTAAAACACAAAAAAGTAGGCGGGTATGGTGGTGCGGGCCTGTAATCCCAGCTATTAGGGAGGCTGAGGCACGAGAATTGCTTGAACCCGGTAGACGAAGGTTGCAGTGAGCCAAGATCGTACCACTGCACTCCAGCTTGGGCAACAGAGTGAGACTCTCTCAAAAAAAGAGAAAGAGGTGATTATTCAGAATGATGCCTATTAGGAAAGAGTTCAGGGATATTTTGTATCTTGTGTGTGTCAGTGAATGCTTTGTACCTTGGGCTCTGGTTACACTGTCTTTTGCCGTCTTAGGAAATACTAGCTGATGCCACTACTTCTCAGTGTCTGGATAGTAAACAACAAAAACAAAACCAAAACCTACCACCTTATCTTTGTAAGTATGCCAGAAGATGCCATAGCCTGTCGTTCCACTTTCTAAATGTCCTCAGTGTGAACATTCAGTCAGAGGAGTACTGACTTAGCATTCATAGAAAATTCTGTTTTGTGACTGCCTCATCTACCTGGAGTAAATCAATTCCTTATCATAATCATGCTGACATTGTATTCTGAGAACTCTCTCAGGAATGTTGTTCATATTTCCAGTCTTGTTCATTTTTAAACATTTGCCATTGGGAAAAATGTGCTATTAATATGAAATAATCCTTTCATTTGTATTGAAGTTACTATGTCTTGACAGAACATTCATTTCAATAACTAATCAGCTTATTCTTTCCCAGAGACCTATTTTAACAAGCTAATTTTAACAAATGAAAAAGTTGTGGCATTTACAGCTATATTCATCTGTCATGTGTACATCATAAATAGGTACATTTTATTCCCTCATAGTAGAGTTTTCCAAATACGGTCTATGGGAGAAAGATAAAAATTGGTTGGCATGGACTTGTTAATCGTGAATATAGCCCAACTGACAAAGCTAACCTAAGAAAAATATCATTGCAGCAAAAGACAAATTTTGAATTTGTGGCTCTAAGTGGATCTGTCTTCTTGTCAAATAAAAGAATGAGACAGTAATAGTGGTGATAAAATGCCCCTCTTTGTCTTTCCTTGGAAATAACTGGTAGCCGCAATTCCTGAACTTCTTTTGTATCTGCTCAACCTAATAAACTTTTTCCTTTAATCTTGGATGATGAATAGCACCTTAGTCACAGGTTAAACAAATGAGCACCATTTATTTATGGTACTTGACTTCAATTCCTTTTCCTTTTGCCATCCTAGGCTTATTGACATCTATGGGTTCATGATTTTTTCTTTCAAATGCAAAGAAGGCTGTGGGGTGGGACCCTTTGAGATGAACTCAGCCTCACTGCATATCAGAAGAAAAATATGTTCACCTCTAAGAAGTAAGGGGCACGGACAATAAAATGAGTCCCGGCCGGGCGCGGTGGCTCAAGCCTGTAATCCCAGCACTTTGGGAGGCCGAGATGGGCGGATCACGAGGTCAGGAGATCGAGACCATGCTGGCTAACACGGTGAAACCCCGTCTCTACTAAAAATACAAAAAAATTAGCTGGGCGAGGTGGCGGGCGCCTGTAGTCCCAGCTACTTGGGAGGCTGAGGCAGGAGAATGGCGTGAACCCAGGAGGCGGAGCTTGCAGTGAGCTGAGATCCGGCCACTGCACTCCAGCCTGGGCGACAGAGCGAGACTCCGTCTCAAAAAAATAAAATAAAATAAAATAAAATGAGTCCCCTACTTATTTATTACTAATCAGAACAATTACCCCTTCCAGCTTGTCTTCTAGCGCATGATAATGTGCTCTTTAGAGCTTCGAGTGCGCCTTCTGAACATGATTGTTTCTTTCCTTCCTTCTCCTTACAGTCTCCTAAATCTAGAGTGTTTCTACCAATTTAGACTAGCTCTACTTCAGAAACTGTCAGAGAAGAAGGCTGACAACCGGTCAAGGGTACTCTGTATATAGTACTATAATAAGGATATGTTTTAGGACTAATTTTTTTTTTTTTTTTTTTGAGACAGAGTCTTGCTCTGTCGCCCAGGCTGGAGTACAGTGGCGCCATCTCGGCTCCTGGGTTCACACCATTCTCCTGCCTCAGCCTCCCGAGTAGCTGGGACTACAGGCGCCCACCACCACACCTGGCTAACTTTTTGTATTTTTAGTAGAGACGGGGTTTCACCATGTTGGCCAGGATGATCTCGATCTCCTGACCTCATGATCCGCCCACCTTGGCCTCCCAAAGTGCTGAGATTACAGGTTTGAGCCACCGCCTCCGGCCTAGATTAATTTGTTACAGAGAAGGTGGAGGAGTTCTCTCCTACTTAAAGTCAACCTCTGCAACTGAGTTTTGATGCCTGTCCTTTTCCACCTTTCTGGGAAACCACACATCAATTATGCTTATTTCTCCTCGTTACTTAGTCATCATCAACTGAACCCTTCCCAACACCACTTTAACAATACTCTCATCTCACCAAATTTAATACAAACGAATCCAAACAAAGTAAAACAAAATCCGGCCGGGCGCGGTGGCTCAAGCCTGTAATCCCAGCACTTTGGGAGGCCGAGACGGGTGGATCACGAGGTCAGGAGATCGAGACCATCCTGGCTAACATGGTGAAACCCCGTCTCTACTAAAAATACAAAAAAAAAAACTAGCCGGGCGAGGTGGCGGGCGCCTGTAGTCCCAGCTACTCGGGAGGCTGAGGCAGGAGAATGGCGTGAACCCGGGAGGCGGAGCTTGCAGTGAGCTGAGATCCGGCCACTGCGCTCCAGCCTGGGAGACAGAGCGAGACTCCGTCTCAAAAAACAAACAAACAAAATCCACATTTGACCTATATTTCCTTTACTGCCTTATCCTTTTCTGCATTTACAAAATCAAACTTTTATTTTTTTCCACTTCCATCTCCATTTCTTCACCTCTGCTGTATTATGGTTTCTGCTATCACTACTCCAAGAATAATGTCCTCCACAGGGCATTATTAATTATTTGTGGGTTTTTTTGTTTGTTTGTTTTTGAGATAGAATTTTGCTTTTGTTGCCCAGGCTGGGGTGCAATGGCGTCATCTTGGCTCACTGCAGCCTCTGCCTCCGGATTCTCATGCCTCAGCCTCTGGGAGAAGCTGGGAACACAGACGCCCGCCATCATGCCCAGCTAATTTTTTGTATTTTTAGTAGAGATGGGGTTTCACTATGTTGGCCAGGCTGGTCTCGAGCTCCTGGCCTCAGGTGATCCACCTGCCTCGGCATCCCAGCATGCTGGGATTACAGGCATGAGCCACCGTGCCCGGCCTCAATTATTATTATTATTACTATTTTGAGACAGGGTGTCACTGTGTTGCCCAGGCTGGAGTGCAGTGGCATGATCTCAACTCACTGCAACCTCCACCTCCTGGGCTCAGGTGATCCTTCCACCTCAGCCTCCTGAGTAGCTGGGACCACAGGTGTATGCCACCACTTGGCTAATTTTTGTATTTTTTGTAGAGTCAGGGTTTCACCATGTTGTCCGGGCTGTTCTCAAACTCCTGGGCTCAAGCAGTCCACCTGCCTCAGCCTCCTAAAGTGCTAGGATTACAGGATTACAGGCGTGAGCCACCACGCCCAGCCCTCCACAGGGCATTAAATGTTTGAGTACCTCATGTCTGGTTTCTAGGCCTTTTTCTCTTCTTACTCTAAACTTGGTCTTAGGCAATCTCATCTAAACCGACAACTTCATTTATACTGACAACTCTAAAATGAATAGTTCTAGGGCAGACTTCTCTGGTTTAACACAATTGAATTTAACACAAAATGGGGTTGGTTTGCTTCCAGTATATCTGTTTGTTCTAAACTTTCCTGGAAATGAAAAGTCATCCCCATCCACTCCACCCAACTCTAAACAAGAGTAAAATAACAGGAAACACTACCCCCTCAAACAAGCCCCAAGTCCTGTTGATTCTACCTCTGAAAAAAAATTTCACAAATCTTTCTTCTTCTCTTCATCTCCATTGCTACCATACCAGTCAAAAATTGTCTCTCAGTGTAAGTCTTTTGTCCAAGAGAGGCTTTTCACTTCCATAATAAAGAATTAAATAACTAGCACTAAAGAGGGTTAATTATGGCTATCTGGGCTTAAAACAATAATAACACCGCTGGGCACGGTGGCTTAGGCCTGTAATCCCAGCACTTTGGGAGGCCGAGGCAGGCAGATTACTTGAGGTCAAAAGTTAGAGACCAGTCTGGCCAACATGGTGAAACCCTGTCTGTACTAAAAATACAAAAATTAGCCAGACGTGGTGGCATGCACCTGTAATTCCAGCTATTAGGGAGTCTAAGGCACGAGAATCATTTGAACCCAGGAGGCGGAGGTTGCAGTGAGCCAAGATTGTGCCACTGCACTCCAGCCTAGATGAAAGAGTGAGACTCTGTCTCAAAAATAAATAAATAAAACAATAATAACACAATTTTTTTTTTTTTTTTTTTTTTTTTTTTTTTTTGAGATGGAGTTTCGCTCTTGTCCAGGCTGGAGTACAATGGAGTGATCTCAGCTCACTGCAACCTCTGCCTCCCAGGTTCAAGCAATTCTCCTGCCTCAGTCTTCCAAGTAGCTGGGATTACAGGTGCCCACCACCACGCCCGGCTAATTTTGTATTTTTAGTAGAGATGGGGTTTCACCATCTTTGGCAGGCTAGTCTCAAACTCCTGACCTCAGGTGATCCGTCCACCTCGGCCTCCCAAAGTGCTGGGATTACAGGTGTGAGCCACTGCGCCCGCCATTAACACAATTTTTAAAACCTGGTGTTTCATAAGTTAAATCTAGACATACGTATATAGGCATACCATGCAGATATTGCAGGTTTGGTTCCAGATCACTGCAATAAAGTGAATATTGCAATAAAGTGAATATCACAATAAAGTGAGTTACACATATTTTTTGGTTTCCAGTGCATATAAAAATTATGTTTTTACTACACTATGGTTTATTATGTGTATAATAGCATAAGCATTAAAAAAGTACCTTCATTAAAAAATATTTTATTACTAAGGAATCCTAACAATTATCTGACCCTTCAGTGAGTCATAATCTTTTTGCTGGTAGAGGGTCTTATCTTGATGTTGATGGCTGCTGACTGATCAGAATGGTGGTTACTGAAGGTTGGGGTGGCTGTGGCAATTTCTTAAGATAGGACAACAATGAAGTCTGCTACACTGATTCTCTTTCATTCATGCAAGATCTGTCCTTTATGCAATGCTGTTTGATAGCCTTTTACACACAGTGGAATTTCTTTCAAAATTGGAGTCAATCCTCTCAAACTCTACCACTGCTTTATCAACTAAGTTTATGTAATATTCTGTTTTTTCCTATTTATTTATTTTATATGCAATATTCTAAATCCTTTATGGTCATTTCAACAATGTTCACAGCATCTTCACCAGAGGCTGTGGTTTCTTGAGATAGAATCCTCAAAAAAACACTTTATTTGCTCATCTTTAAGAAACTACTCCTTATCCATTCAAGTTGGATCATGAGGTTGTAGCAATTCATTCACACCTTCAGGCTCCACTTCTAATTCTAGCTCTGTTTCCACCAGCTTTCAGTTACTTTCTTCACCACAGACTTAAACCCCTCAAAATTGTCCATAAGTGTTTGGAATCAAGTTCTTCCAAATTCCCGTTAACGTTGATATTTTGACCTCCTCCCATGAATCACAAATGTTCCTAAAGGCATCTCGAATGGTGGATCCCTTCCAGAAGGTTTTCAATGTACTCTGCACAGATCCATCAGAGGAATCACTGTTTATGGCAGCTATAGCCTTACAAAATGTATTTCTTAACTACTAAGACTTGAAAATCTAAATTACTCCTTGATCCATGAGCTGTAGAATGAGTATTGTGTCAGCAGGTATGAAAACAACATTCATCTCCTTGTACATCTCCATTAGAGCTGTTGGGTAACCAGGTGCATTGTCAAGGAGCAGTAATATTTTGAAAGGAAACTTTTTTCCTGAGCAACAGATCTCAACAGCGGGCTTAAAATATTCAGTAAACCATGCTGTAAACAGATGTGCTGTCACTCAAGCTTTGAGGCTTCATTTATAGAGCACAGGCAGAATACATTTAGCATCATTCTTCAGGGTCCAAGGATTTTCGGAATGGTAAATGAACATTGGCTTCAACTTAAAATCACCAGCTGCATTAGCCCCTAACAAGAGTCAGCATGTCCCTTGAAGCTTTGAAGCCAGGCAATGACTTCTCATTTCTAGCAATGAAAGTCCTGGATGTCTTTCTTTTTTTTTTTTTTTTTTTTTTTTTTTAACCCCTGCGAAATATTGGAGAATCTGCTGATTACCAAGGAGATGAACATTATGAAAGGGAGTTTATTCTTTTTTTTTTTATTGTTATACTTTAAGTTCTAGGGTACATGTGCACAACGTGCAGGTTTGTTACATATGTATACATGTGCCATGTTGATGTGCTGCACCCATTAACTCGTCATTTACATTAGGTATATCTCCTAATGCTAACCCCCCCATCTCCCCACAACAGGCCCCGGTGTGTGATGTTCCCTACCCTGTGTCCAAGTGATCTAATTGTTCAATTCCCACTTATAAGTGAGAACATGCAGTTTTTGGTTTTCTGTTCTTGCGATATTTTGCTGAGAATGATGGTTTCCAGCTGCATCCATGTCCCTACAAAGGACATGAACTCATCTTTTTTTATGGCTGCATAGTATTCCATGGTGTATATGTGCCACAATTTCTTAATCCAGTCTGTCACTGATGAACATTTGGGTTGATTCCAAGTCTTTGCTATTATGAATAGTGCCGCAATGAACATATGTGTGCATGTGTCTTTATAGCAGCATGATTTATACTTCTTTGGGTATATACCCAGTAATGGGATGACTGAGTCAAATGGTATTTCTAGTTCTAGATCCTTGAGGAATCTCCACACTGTTTTCCACAATGGTTGAACTAGTTTACAGTCCCACCAACAGTTTAAAACTGTTCCTATTTCTCCACATCCTCTCCAGCACATGTTGTTTCCTGATTTTTTACTGATCAACATTCTAACTGGTGTGAGATGGTATCTCATTGTGGTTTTGATTTGCATTTCTGTGATGGCGAGTGATGATGAGCATTTTTTCATGTGTCTGTCGGCTGCATGAATGTCTTCTTTTGAGAAGTGTCTGTTCATATCCTTTGCCCACTTTTGGATGGGGTTGTTTGTTTTTTTCTTGTAAATTTGTTTGAGTTCTTTGTAGGTTCTGGATATTAGCCCTTTGTCAGATGAGTAGATTGCAAAAATTTTCTCCCATTCTGTAGGGTGCCTGTTCACTCTAATGGTAGTTTCTTTTGCTGTGCAGTAGTTCTTTAGTTTAATTAGATCCCATTTGTCAATTTTGGCTTTTGTTGCCGTTGCTTTTGGTGTTTTAGACATGAAGTCCTTGCCCATGCCTATGTCCTGAATGGTATTACCTAGGTTTTCTTCTGGGATTTTTATGGTTTTAGGTCTGACATTTGAGTCTCTAATACATCTTGAATTAATTTTCATATAAGGAGTAAGGAAAGGATCCAGTTTCAGCTTTCTACTTATGGCTAGCCAATTTTCCCAGCACCATTTATTAAATAGGGAATCCTTTCCCCATTTCTTGTTTCTCTCAGGTTTGCCAAAGATCAGATGGCTGTAGATGTGTGGTATTATTTCTGGGGGCTCTGTTCTGTTCCATTGGTCTATATCTCTGTTTTGGTACCAGTACCATGCTGTTTTGGTTACTGTAGCCTTGTAGTATAGTTTGAAGTCAGGTAGCATGATGCCTCCAGCTTTGTTCTTTTGGCTTAGGATTGTCTTGGCAATGCGGGCTCTTTTTTGGTTCCATATGAACTTTAAAGCAGTTTTTTCCAATTCTGTGAAGAAAGTCATTGGTAGCTTAATGGGGATGGCATTGAATCTATAAATTACCTTGGGAAGTATGGCCATTTTCACAATATTGATTCTTCCTATCCATGAGAATGGTATGTTCTTCCATATGTTTGTGTCCTCTTTTATTTCACTGAGCAGTGGTTTGTAGTTCTCCTTGAAGAGGTCCTTTACATCCCTTGTAAGTTGGATTCCTAGGTATTTTATTCTCTTTGAAGCTATTATGAATGGTAGTTCATTCATGATTTGGCTCTCTGTTTGTCTGTTACTGGTGTATAAGAATGCTTGTGATTTTTGCACATTGATTTTGTATCCTGAGACTTTGCTGAAGTTGCTTATCAGCTTAAGGAGATTTTGGGCAGAGACAATGGGGTTTTCTAAATATACAATCATGTCATCTGCAAACAGGGACAATTTGACTTCTTCTTTTCCTAACTGAATACCCTTTATTTCTTTCTCTGCCTGACTGCCCTAGCCAGAACTTCCAACACTATGTTGAATAGGAGTGGTGAGAGTGAGCATCCCTGTCTTGTGCCAGGTTTCAAAGGGAATGCTTCCAGTTTTTGCCCATTCAGTATGATATTGGCTGTGGGTTTATCATAAATAGCTCTTATTATTTTGAAATACTTTCCATCAATACCGAATTTATTGAGAGTTTTTAGCATGAAGGGCTGTTGAATTTTGTCAAAGACCTTTTCTGCATCTATTGAGATAATCATGTGGTTTTTGTCTTTGGTTCTGTTTATATGCTGGATTACGTTTGTTGATTTGCGTACGTTGAACCAGCCTTGCATCCCAGGGATGAAACCCACTTGATCATGGTGGATAAGCTTTTTGATGTGCTGTTGGATTCAGTTTGCCAGTATTTTACTGAGGACTTTTGCATCAATGTTCATCAGGGATATTGGTCTGAAATTCTCTTTTTTTGTTGTGTCTCTGCCAGGCTTTGGTATCAAGATGATGTTGGCCTCATAAAATAAGTTAGGGAGGATTCCCTCTTTTTCTATTGATTGGAGTAGTTTCAGAAGGAATGGTACCAGCTCCTCCTTGTACCTCTGGTAGAATTCAGCTGTGAATCTGTCTGGTCCTGGACTTTTTTTGGTTGGTAGGCTATTAATTATTGCCTCAATTTCAGAGCCTGCTATTGGTCTCTTCAGGGATTCAATTTCTTCCTGGTTTAGTCTTGGGAGAGTGTAAGGGTCCAGGAAATTATCCATTTCTTCTAGGTTTTCTAGTTTATTTGCATAGAGGTGTTTATAGTATTCTCTAATGGTAGTTTGCATTTCTGTGAGGTCGGTGGTGATATCCCCTTTATCATTTTTTATTTCATCTATTTGATTCTTCTCTCTTTTCTTCTTTATTAGTCTTGCTATCGGTCTATCTATTTTGTTGATCTTTTCAAAAAACCAGTTCCTGGATTCATTGATATTTTGGAGGGTTTTTTGTGTCACTATCTCCTTGAGTTCTGCTCTGATCTTAGTTATTTCTTGCCTTCTGCTAGCTTTTGAATGTGTTTGCTCTTGCTTCTCTAGTTCTTTTAATTGTGATGTTAGGGTGTCAATTTTAGATCTTTCCTGTTTTTTCTTGTGGGCATTTAGTGCTATAAATTTCCCTCTACACACTGCTTTAAATGTGTCCCAGAGATTCTGGTATGTTGTATCTTTGTTCTCATTGGTTTTAAAGAACATTTTTATTTCTGCCTTCATTTCGTTATGTACCCACTAGTCATTCAGGAGCAGGTTGTTCAGTTTCCATGTAGTTGAGCGGTTTTGATTGAGTTTCTTAGTCCTGAGTTCTAGTTTGATTGCACTGTGGTCTGAGAGACAGTTTGTTATAATTTCTGTTCTTTTTCATTTGCTGAGGAGTGCTTTACTTCCAACTATGTGGTCAATTTTGGAATAAGTGCGATGTGGTGCTGAGAAGAATGTATATTCTGTTGATTTGGGGTGGAGAGTTCTGTACATGTCTATTAGGTCTGCTTGGTGCAGAGTTGAGTTCAATTCCTGGATATCTTTGATAACTTTCTGTCTCATTGATCTGTCTAATGTTGACAGTGGAGTGTTAAAATCTCCCATTATTTTATGGGAGTATGGGAGTCTAAGTCTCTTTGTAAGTCTCTAAGGACTTGCTTTATGAATCTAGGTGCTCCTGTATTGGGTGTATATATATTTAGGATAGTTAGCTCTTCCTGATGAACTGATCCCTTTACCATTATGTAATGGTCTTCTTTGTCTCTTTTGATCTTTGATGGTTTAAAGTCTGTTTTATCAGAGACTAGGATTGCAACCCCTGCTTTTTTTTGTTTTCCATTTGCTTGGTAAATCTTTCTCCATCCCTTTATTTTGAGCCTATGTGTGTCTCTGCATGTGAGATGGGTCTCCTGAATACAGCAAACTGATGGGTCTTGACTCTTTATCCAATTTGCCAGTCTGTGTCTTTTAATTGGACCATTTAGACCATTTACATTTAAGGTTAACATTGTTATGTGTGAACTTGATCCTGTCATTATGAGATTAGCTGGTTATGTTGCTTGTTAGTTGATGCAGTTTCTTCATAGCATTGATGGACTTTACATTTTGGCATGTTTTTGCAATGGCTTGTACTGGTTGTTCCTTTCCATGTTTAGTGCTCCCTTCAGGATGTCTTATAGGGCAGGCCTGGTGGTGACAAAATCTCTAAGCATTTGCTTGTCTGTATAGGGTTTTATTTCTCCTTCACTTATAAAACTTAGTTTGGGTGTACACAAAATTCTGGGTTGAAAATTCTCTTTTTTTTTTTTTTTTTTTTTTTTTTTTTTTGAGACAGAGTCTCGCTCTGTCACCCAGGCTGGAGTGCAGTGGCTGGATCTCAGCTCACTGCAAGCTCCGCTTCCCGGGTTTACGCCATTCTCCTGCCTCAGCCTCCCGAGTAGCTGGGACTACAGGCGCCCGCCACCTCGCCCGGCTAGTTTTTTTTTTTGTATTTTTAGTAGAGACGGGGTTTCACCATGTTAGCCAGGATGGTCTCGATCTCCTGACCTTGTGATCCGCCCATCTCGGCCTCCCAAAGTGCTGGGATTACAGGCTTGAGCCACCGCACCCGGCTGAAAATTCTCTTCTTTAAGAATGTTGAATATTGGCCCCCACTCTCTTCTGTCTTGGAGAGTTTCTGCCGAGAGATCTGCTGTTAGTCTGATGGGCTTCCCTTTGTGGGTAACCCAACCTTTCTCTCTGGCTGCCCTTAACGTTTTTTCCTTCATTTCAACTTTGGTGAATCTGACAATTATGTATCTTGGAGTTGCTCTTCTTGGGGAGTATCTTTGTGGTGTTCTCTGTATTTCCTGAATTTGAATGTTGGCTGCCTTACTAGGTTGGGGAAGTTCTCCTGGATGATATCCTGCAGAGTGTTTTCCAACTTGGTTCCATTTTCCCCCTCACTTTCAGGCACACCAATCAGACGTAGATTTGGTCTTTTCACATAATACCATATTTCTTGGAGGCTTTGTTCATTTATTTTTACTCTTTTTTCTCTACACTTCTCTTCTCAGTTCATTTCATTCATTTGATCTTCAATCACTGATACTCTTTCTTCTAGTTGATCGAGTTGGTTACTGAAGCTTGTGCATTTGTCACGTAGTTCTCGTGTCGTGGTTTTCATCTCTATTAGTTCTTTTAAAGTTTCTGCATTGATTATTCTAGTTATCCACTCATCCATTCTTTCTTCAAGATTTTTAGTTTTTTGCGCTGGTTATGTAGTTTCTTCTTTAGCTCTGAGAAGTCTGATTGACTGAAGCCTTCTTCTCTCAACTCATCAAAGTCATTCTCCGTCCAGCTTTTTTTCCGTTGCTGGTGATGAGCTGCGTTCCTTTGGAGGGGGAGATGCGCTCTGATTTTTTGAATTTTCAGTTTTTCTGAACTGCTTTTTCCTCATCTTTGTGGTTTTATCTGCCTTTGGTCTTTGATGATGGTGACGTACTGATGGGGTTTTGGTGTGGGTGTCCTTTCTGTTTGTTAGTTTTCCTTCTAAGAGTCACAACCCTCAGCTGCAGGTCTGTTGGAGTTTGCTTGAGGTCCACTCCAGACCCTGTTTGCCTGGGTATCAGCAGTGGAGGCTGCAGAAGATAGAATATTGCTGAATAGCAAGTGTTGCTGTCTGATTCTTGCTCTGGAAGCTTCGTCTCAGGGGTGTAGCCAGCTGTGTGAGGTGTGAAGTGTTGGTCTGCACCTAGTGGGGGATGTCTCCCAGTTAGGCTATTCAGGGGTCAGGGACCCACTTGAGCAGGCAGTCTGTCTGTTCTCAGATCTCAACCTTTGTGCTGGGAGAACCACTGCTCTCTTCAAAGCTGTCAGACAGAGACTTTTACATCTGCAGAGGTTTCTGCTGCTTTTTGTTTAGCTATGCCCTGTCCCCGGAGGTGGAGTCTACAGAGGCAGGCAGGCCTCCTTGAGCTGCGGGGGGCTCCACCCAATTTGAGCTTCCTGGCAGCTTTTTCCTGGATGCCATCTTCTTCCCATGTAAGGCTGTTTCATCTACAGTGAAAATCTGTTTAGTGGGTTCATCTTTATTGATTATTATGCTAGATCTTCTGGATAGCTTGCTACAGCTTCTCCATCAGCACTTGCTGCTTCACCTTGCACTTTTACATGATAGAGACAGCTTATTTCCTTAACCCTCATGAAACACCTCTGCCTAGCTTCAAACTTTTCTTCTGCAGCTTTCCAACCTCTCTTAGCCTTTATAGAACTGAAGAGAGTTAAGGCCTTCCTCTGGATTAGGCTTTGGCTTAAGGGAATGTTGTGATGGGTTTGATCTTCTATCCAGACCAAACTTTCCCTGTATCAACAATAAAGCTGTTTTGCTTTTTTTTTTTTTTTTAATCGTTCGTGTGTTCACTGGAGTAACACTTCTAATTTCCTTCAAGAACTCTTCCTTTGCATTCACAACTTGGCTAACTGATGCAAGAGGCTTAGCTTTTGGCCTGTCTCAGCTTTTGACATGCCCCCTTCCTCATTAAGCTTAATTGTTTCTAGCTTTTAAAGTAAGAGATGTATGACTCCTCCTTTCATTTGAACACTTAGAGGCCACTGTAGGGTTATTAATTGGCCTAATTTCAATATCATTGTGTTGCAGGAAATAAGGAGGCCTGAGGAAAGGGAGAGAGACAGAGAAACGGCCACTCAATGGAGCAGTCAGAACATACACTACTTTTTACTGTAATAAAGCGAAACACAATAAAATGAGGTATGCCTGTATTTAAACAATACTTTGATATCTAATCTGAAAACATATTATATCCCTGAATTCATAGCGCATAGCACAGTGCCTGGAACACAAAAAGCACTTAATAAATGTTTGTTAGATAAATGAATAATTGTTCAAAGTTCGTTTCTTTTCTCCTTTATACTCTCCCCAACTTCCTCTAAGTAAAAATTAAAACTTTTTGTTTTAATGCTTAGGTATTACTCCTTTCAAAAGTCAAAATTACAACAAATTTAGTTTAAAGATCTTAATTGGCTTTTCATGTGTGTGTGATTCATCCTGTAAAACCAAACTTCTTTGCTCCAGTGAGCTGAGTAAAGGAGTTTGGCTTTATAGAGAGAAATAAGCTGAGGAGCCTGGACATGATGACTCACACCTGTAATTCCAGCACTTTGGGAGGCCAAAGAGGGTGGTCAGGAGTTTGAGACCAGCCAGGTCAACATGGCAAAACCCTGTCTCTACTAAAGACACAAAAATTGGCTGGGCATGTGCCTGTAATCCCAGCTACTTGGGAGGCTGAAGCAGGAGAATCGCTTGAACCTGAGAAGTGGAGGTTGCAGTGAGTTGAGATCATGCACTCTAGCCTGAGCGACAGAGTGATATTTTGTCTCCAAAAAAAAAAAAAAAAAAAAAAAAAGAAAAGAAAAGAAATGGGCTGAGGAAAGCAGAAACAGAACGAAAAAAACAAAAAGCAGATTGGTCATTTCAAAGCTACTTTCCCTGTAAAGGTTAAAGCAGGAGGGACTTTATCAAGCCAGATAAAACTGCACTATTTGGGAATTTGCCTATTAACTCCTGCTATCTTGAAGTGTCACATAAACAACTTAGTTTCAGTTTGTTGGTATGGAACTTCAGGACAAGTAACTCCATTTTGATTTGGTCTGTTGAGCCCAAAGAGATATAATTGTATTGAACAATTCCCCTCTTTTTGTCAGGGTCTCTCATAGGTGAGAGTGTGACCAAGACTTAGGGCATCAATACAATCCAACAGTCACCATCATTTTGGGGTGCACTCTCCATACATCATTCATGGGTTACATTGTCTTTCTTATCATGTGTTTCTTTTCTTTTCTTTTTTTTTTTTTTTGAGACAGAGTCTCACTCTGTCGCCCAGGCTGAAGTGCAGTGGCCGGATCTCAGCTCACTGCAAGCTCCGCCTCCCGGTTTTACGCCATTCTCCTGCCTCAGCCTCCCAAGTAGCTGGGACTACAGGCGCCCACCACCTCGCCCGGCTAGTTTTTTGTATTTTTTAGTAGAGATGGGGTTTCACCGGGTTAGCCAGGATGGTCTCAATCTCCTGACCTTGTGATCCGCCCGTCTTGGCCTCCCAAAGTGCTGGGATTACAGGCTTGAGCCACCCGCCCGGCTATCATGTGTTTCTTTAAGTTTTCTTCATTCCAGCCCAAAAGACCATTTAGCATTCAGCAGATGGCTGCATGTAGATATTTAAGACTTTTTGAGAGGATACTGTGTACCAGGAAGACTAATATTGTGACCATCAGGAGGATAATACCAAAAATTTGGAGTATGCTTCTTACCCAGGGTCTCCATGAACTAAAGCAACTAAAATCAAACATATCTAAGAATGAGCTAGATGATGAGTCTGCCTGTTTTAACCAAGTAGATGTTAATTTTTAATAACTGAGTCTCTACAATACTTGATATATTTACCTATGTGCAACGAGAAGTATCAGCAACTACACAGACTCCTTCCTGTTCAGCTAGTAGGTAATCTAGCATCCCATGACTGGGATAAATTAAGGCAAGAAGTGAGAACAAGTGGATCTAGAAGTCTTTTTTACAAAAATATGGAATGCTTCAAGAATTTGCATGTCATCCTTGTACAGGGGCCATGCTAATCTTCTCTGTATTGTTCTAATTGTTTTAGTATATGTGCTACTGAAGCTGAGCACTAGAAGTCTTACTTTATAAAACAGATCATGAGACTGGGCACAGTGGCTCACACCTGTAATCCTAGCACTTTGGGAGGTTGAGGCGGGTGGATCACCTGAGGTCGCGAGTTCAAGACCAGCCTGGCCAACATGGTGAAACACTGTTTCTACTAAAAATACAAAAAATTAGCCAGGCGTGGTGGCAGGTGCCTGTAGTCCCAGTTACTTGGGAGTCTGAGGCAGGAGAATCACTTGAGCCTGAGAGGCAAAGGTTGTAGTGAGTCGAGATGTTGGCTAGGCTGGTCTTGAACCCCTAACCTCAAGTGATCTGCCTACCTCAGCCTCCCAGAGTGCTGAGATTACAGGTGTAAGCCACCAGGCCCGGTCCAGCTTCTCATCTTGATTTGCAGTTTGATTGTCTCTGGTTATGGCATCATGCATTTTGGTGAAATCTCTTTTTGGTCCACAGATCAGTAATAAGACTTGTCCTTTAAAATTTACATTGAGTTGTCCAGCTTCTGCTTGTAGGGCTTCGGGAACAGAGTAGTTCTCATTTTTAGTTGGAGAGTTGTAGCCACATATTGGAGGAAACTAGAATAATTCAGAATCTAGTTTAGTCTACAGGTAGATGATAAAAACTTGAGAACAAGGAACAGGGATACACTGTAATAACAGATATACTATAGCTTTCCTTGGAAACATAGTTTTTCTCTCAATAGCAGTGGTCTCCAACCTTTTTGTGGAAGACAATTTTTCCATAGAACAGGGTGGGGGTGGAGGGGATAGTTTTGGAATTAAACTTTCACCTCAGATCATCAAGCATTAGATTTTCATGAGAAGCAAGAAACCTAGATCCCTCACATGTGAAGTTCACAATAGGGTTCCCACTTCTATGAGAATTTTTTGTTTTTGTTTTTGAGATGGAGCCTCACTCTGTCACCCAGGCTGGAGTGCAGTGACTTGATCTTGGCTCACTGCAACTTCTGCCTCCAGGGTTCAAGAGAATACTGCCTCAGTCTCCTAAGTATCTGGGATTATAGGTGTGTGCCACCACACCTGGCTAATTTTTGTATTTTTAGTAGAGATGGGGCTTCACCATGTTGGCAAAGTTGGTCTTGAACCCCTGACCTCAATCCCCCCAGCTTGGCCTCCCAAAGTGCTGGGATTATAGGCATGAGCCACCAAGCCTGGCCTCCTATGAGACTTTAATGCTGCTGATGGTCTGATGGAAGCGGAGCTCAGGCGGTAATACTTGCTCGTCTGCTGCTCACCTCCTGCTGTGTGGCCCGGTTCCTAACAGGGGAGCCAGGGATTGAGGACCCCTGCTCTACAGTCACCCCCATTTCTACCAAAGATAATCAGAGTAAAAGTACTTTGTTTGCAAAATAAGCTTAGTCTCATCAAACTTGGGCTGTTTATTTATATAAGTACAGCAAGAATAACAATTGACCACATAGGCTCTATTAAATGTTGCTTTGCTGGAACTTTTAATAGAAAATCAAATCCATTGGCTTGGATTATTAACAACCTCTTGAGGCCATGAAGCCAAACCAAAGCATACTTCAGACTTTGTCTACAGTACCTATAGATTCATTCTATGCACTTGTCAAATATGGTATCCCAGTGAAAAAATATAACTAATATTTCCAATTTTATCCTGAGAAAACAGAGCAGATTCTTACTGAAATTAACTAGGAAAATAACTATATTGCCATGAAAATAAAAATTTTCATGAATATTTCTAAATTCTGGAGGGATCAGATAGGTACTGAAAGTAAATGTTTCAATTTTTGTTCACAAAAGCATACTTTGCCAAATTGCTGTAAGTTACAGGTAGCTTAAAAGAGTTGTCTTAAATCTGAAAAACAAAATATTAAAAAACCTGCAATATGGCCGGGCGCAGTGGCTCACACCTGTAATCCCAGCACTTTGGGAGGCCAAAGCAGGTGGATCATGAGGTCAAGAGATTGAGACCATCCTGCCCAACATGGTGAAACCCAGTCTCTACTAAAAATACAAAAAATTAGTTGGGCATGGTGGCATGCGCCTATAGTCCCAGCTACTCAGGAGGCTGAGGCAGGAGAATCACTTGAACCTGGGAGGCAGAGGTGGCAGTGAGCTGAGATCGTGCCACTCTACTCCATCCAGCCTGGCAGCAGAGCGAGACTCTGTCTCAAAAACAAGCAAACAAACAAACAAAAACCCTGCAATATTTCAAATAAAAATGCTGTAAAAACCCATAATTCTTCTTCATCAGTTTATTTAATCCCATGTAATTAATTTTTGCTCTGCTTGATCTTGGTTAGCAGCTCACGAACCCATCAGTTTCTCATTAGAGTTCTGGAAATTTCTACCTAGTTCAGTGGTATGATCTTAAAGTTATCAGAAACCTACATTTATTTGTCAGAGTCCTCTCTATCCTTCTGTTAAAAGAAAAAGCCGAATTAAATTTAAAGGAGTTTAATTGAGCAATGAATGATTTGCGAATCAGACAACCCCCAGAATCACAGCAGATTCAAAGAAACTCCAATGGTGTCTCGTGGTCAGAAGAAATTTATAGACAAAAAAAAGGAAGTGACGTACAGAAACTGGAAGTGAGGCTCAGAAAAAGCTGAATTAGTTACAGCTTGGCATTTGCCTTATTTGAATATAGTCTGAACACTCAGCAGTGTATGAATGGTTGAAGTATAGCTGTACTGGCATTGGCTAAGACTCAGCTATTGTTATAGGCACTATTGTTATAACTTCTAAGTTAGGTTTTCAATTTTGTTTACTTATTAAGTTAGGTTGCAGTTCATCCACAAGGACTCAAATATGGAAGTACGGAGTCCTTCTCATTTTGTTTTCCTTAACACTTCCCATGAATCTTCGGAGTTTCCCTCCGTCGCCCAGGCTGGAGTGCAGTGGCATGATCTTGGCTCACTGCAACCTCCATCTCCCAGGCTCAAGCAATTTTCCTGCCTTAACTTCTCGAGTAGCTGGGATTATGGGCACACACCACCATGTCTGGCTAATTTTTGTATTTTTAGTAGAGACAGGGTTTCACCATGTTGGCTAGGCTGGTCTTGAACTTGTGACCTCAAGTGATCCACCTGCCTTGGCCTCCCAAAGTGTTGGGATTACAGGCGTGAGCCACTGCACCGGGCCACACTTCCCATGAATCTTCTTGAAGACACAACACTTTAGGATTACAGTTGTTTGCAAGAAGCTCTCAGAAGGGCTGGGCAGGTGGCTCATGCCTGTAATCCCAGCACTTTGGGAGGCCAAGGTGGGCAGACTGCTTGAGCCTAAGAGTTTGAGACCAGCCTGGGCAACACGGTGAAACCTTATCTCTACAAAAAAAAAAAAAAAAATTAGCTGGGCGTAGTGGTGCACACCTGTAGTCCTAGCTACTCAGAGGATCCCTTGAGCCAGGGAGGTGGAGGTTGCAGTGAGCCAAGATCATGATACTGCACTTCAGCCTGGGCAACAGAGTGAGACTCTGCTTCAAAAAAGAAAAAAAAAAGGTTTCAGAACAGCATGAGAATAAGATAATTAACTGTGGACTTAAAATGGCTATGGTTAAAAGTCTGATTCGAGGTCAGGCATGGTGGTTCAGGCCTATAACTCCAGCATTTTTGGAGGCCGAGGTGGGAGGATCACTTGAGGCCAGAGGTTCAAGACCAGCCTAGGCAATATGACAAGATTTTGTGTCTACAAGAAATTTTTAAAAAATTAGCCAGGTCTGGTGATGTGTGCTTGTAGTCCTAGCTACTTGGGAGGCTGAGGCAAGAGAATTGCTTAAACTTAGGAATTTGAGGTTGCAGTGAGCTACGATTGTACCATTGCGCTCCCACCTGGGTGACAGCAAAAGAACTCGGTTCTAAAAAAAACTGAACATTAAAAAAAATCTGGTGCTTGCAATTAGAATGATACAGAGATGATTAGCATGGTCCCCTCCATAAGGATGACACGCAAATTTGTGAAGCATTCCGTATTTAAAAAAAAAACGGCCGGGTGCGGTGGCTCAAGCCTGTAGTCCCAGCACTTTGGGAGGCCGAGACGGGCGGATCACGAGGTCAGGAGATCGAGACCATCCTGGCTAACGCGGTGAAACCCCGTCTCTACTAAAAAATACAAAAAACTAGCCGGGCGCAGTGGCGGGCGCCTGTAGTCCCAGCTACTCGGGAGGCTGAGGCAGGAGAATGGCGTAAACCCGGGAGGCGGAGCTTGCAGTGAGCTGAGATCCGGCCACTGCACTCCAGCTTGGGCGACAGAGCCAGACTCCGTCTCAAAAAAAAAAAAAAAAAAAAAAAAAAAAATCAGGCTGGGCACAGTGGCTCACGCCTATAATTCCAATACTTTGGGAGGCCAAGGCAGGTGGATCACTTGAGGTCAGGAGTTTGAGACCAGCCTGATCAACATGGCGAAATCCTGTCTCTACTAATAACACAAAACTTAGCTGGATGTGGTGGCACGCACGTGTAATCCAAGCTGCTTACTCAGGAGGCTGGGGCAGGAGAATCACTTGAACCCAGGAGGCGGAGATTGCAGTGAGCCGAGATTGTGCCACTGCGCTTTAGCCTGGACAACAGAGGGAGACTCTGTCTTAAAAACAAACAAACAAACAAACAAACAAACAAAAAAACTAGCTGAATGCCAGAATGCCGTATTCTGGATAATAATTTAGTCAGATTGGTGGCTTTTCAATTTTGCTTCTGTTTCTTAACTGGATTACTGAGTTTAGGGTGGAGTCCATTAACAAATAGGTCAGACAAATCATTTTCTATGTCTGGACTCTAACATTGAGAACTCTGAAAAAAAAAAAAGCAAAACTGCTTGACCTGAGGGTCTACGCTTTATAAAAAACACTTTTCCTGCTTTCTCTTTGTCTTTGGGGTGTGATAGTAACTAAGCAAAAAGGTTGGCAGTTTCCATTTTTCTTATCAATTAATTACTTAAGCTTTTCACTTGCCTTTTGTAATAAGTCTTTTAAAAGAAGCAAGAAAAAATTTTGAAATCTTTTTAGAAGGTTCTGCATATCCATAGGCATCCCTGGGTGGGTCTAATTCAGGAACTCTCTCTCTCTTTCGTTTTGGAGACAAGGTCTTGCTCTGTAGCCCAGTCTAGAGTGCAGTGGTGTGCGATCAGAATTCACTGCAGCCTCAAACTCCTGGACTCAAGAGATCCTCCCGTCGCAGCCTCCCAAGTAGCTAGTAACTACAGGGGTATGTCACCATGCCCAGCTAATTTTTCAAAGTTTTTATAGAAATGTGGTCTATGTTGCTCAGGTTGGTCTTGAACTCCTGGGCCCAAGTAATTATCCCTCTTTGGCCTCACAAAGTGCTGAGATTACAGGTTAGAGCTACTATGCCCAGCAGGAAACCTAATTTTTTTTTTTTTTGAGACGGAGTCTCACTCTGTTGCCCAGGCTGAAGTGCAGTGGCATCTCGGCCCACTGCAAGCTCTACCTCCCAGGTTCACACCATTCTCCTGCCTCAGCCTCCCGAGTAGCTGGGACCACAGGCACCTGCCACCACACCCAGCTAATGTTTTTGTAGAGATTTTTTTTAGTAGAGATGGGGTTTCACTGTGTTAGTCAGGATGTTCTCGATCTCCTGACCTTGTGATCCACCCGCCTCAGCCTCCCAAAGTGCTGGGATTACAGGCGTGAGCCACCACGCCCAGTCAGGAACCCTCATTTTTAAATGCACTTCCTTTTCTTTTTTTGAGACAGGGTCTCCTTCTGTAGCCCAAGCTGGAGTGCAGTGGCATAATCTTAGCTCACTGCAACCTCCGCCTCCTGAGTTCAAGCAATCCTCCCACCTCAGCCCTCCGACTAGCTGGGACTACAGGTGCCCACCACCACACCTGGCTAATTTTTGAAATTTTTGTAGAAACAGGGTTTCACTGTGTTGCCCAGACTGGTCTCAAACTCCTGAGCTCAAGCAATCCACCCGCCTCAGCCTCCCAAAGTGCTGGGATTACAGGCATGAGCCACCATACCTGGTCTAAACGCACTTCTTAAAGTTGAATATCAGCCTGGCGTGTTGGCTCATGCCTGTAATCTCAGCACTTTGGGAAGCCGAGACGGGCAGATCACTTGAGGTCAGGAGTTTGAGACCAGCTTGGCCAACATGGTGAAACCCCATCTCTACTAAAAATACAAAATTAGCCGAGTGTGGTGGAGAACGCCTATAATCCCAGCTACTCGGGAGGTTGAAGCATGATAATTGCTTGAACCCAGGAGGCAGAGGTTGCAGTGAGTCAAGATCGCGCCACTGCCCTCCAGCCTGGGTGACAGAGTGAGACTCTATCTCAAAAAGAAAAAAAAAAGTCAAGTCTCATCTGGAATGGTCCACATAATGACCATTGTAATTTCAAGTAATCTTTAGTAAGATTTCACTGATTTCACCACCTTTATAAGTATTTTCAGCTACTGGGGCCTTATACTTATACAAGTAAAAGGCAGGTGTAGCTGGAAGGTGGAATATTCATTTCTTCAGAAATTAAGAATCTGGCCGGGTGCGATGGCTCACACCTGTAATCCTAGCACTTTGGGAGGCCAAGGTAGGTGGATCACCTGAGTCAGGAGTTCAAGACCAGCCTGGTCAACATAGTGAAACTTGGTCTCTACTAAAAATACAAAAATCAGCTGGGCATGGTGGTGCACACCTGTAGTCTCAGCTACTCGGGAGGCTGAAGCAGGAGAATCGCTTGAACCCGGGAGGTGGAGGTTGCAGTGAGCCCAGGCAATAGAGCAAGACTCCAATCTCAAAAAAAAAAAAAAAAAAAAAAAAAAAATTAAGGATCTCATTTTTACATTGACTCTTGGATCTCTCAAAGTCAAGACAAAAGCCTAAGTGGGGGCCAGGCATGATGGCTCACATCTGCAATCCCAGCACTTTGGGAGGCCAAGGCAGGTTGATTGCCTGAGCTCAGGAGTTCAAGAACACCCAGGGCAACATGGTGAAACCCCATCTCTACTAAAAATACAAAAAAAATTAGCCAGGCATGATGGCGCCACCTGTAGTCCCAGCTACTCAGGAGGCTGAGGCGAGAATCGCTTGAATCCTGGAGGCGGAGGTTGCAGTGAGCCGAGATTGCACCACTGCACTCCAGCTTGGGCTACAGAGTGAGACTCCATCTCAAGGTGGGGGGGGGGGGGCAAGCCTAAGAGGGAAACATCATGTGGTTGGGTGGTATAATTATTTCACAGTGTACCTCACTGCATAAACATTTTATTGAGGATGGCAAGTGCTACCTTGTTTCACGTCTAGTTTATTCTAACAGGGAGTCTCATTTTTTAGTGGCCAGCACTCTAATAGCTCTTAAGTACCTGAACTGTGCCCACTAGTTAAATGGTGGCTTTGGCTCTGAGATCCCCTTGACCAACTTACCTAGTGATTTTTTCTCCTACCTAAGCAAGCAAGAAAACATAACAAAAAGGATAGAATTAAAATTCCAGCAGATTCCAAAAGGCAGAATTCATGCCTCCTGCAGGAATAACCACTTGGAACAACACTGTCTTAAAATGCAGCTCCTTGTTACCTGAGTCCATGAGTAAGGTAAACAACTAAACAATAAACAAAACCAACAAAACAAAACAAAACAAACCAAAAACCTGCAGCTCTTAAGCCAGACTTAATGGCACACACCTGTAATCCCAGGCACTCAGAGGCAAAGGCAGAAGGATGGCTTGAGCCCAGCAGTTTGAGGCAGTAGTGTCCTGTGATTGTGCTTGTGAATAACCACTGTACTCCAGCCTGGAAAACATTACCAGACCCCTGTCTCTTTTTTTGTTTTTTATTTTTGTTCTCTGGTTGTTTCTTTTGTTTGTTGGTTTGAGACAGACAAATGATTCTCATGCCTCAGCCTCCTGAGTAGCTGGGATTATAGGGGCGCACCACCACACCGGGCTAATTTTTGTATTTTTAGTAGAGAAGGGGTTTTGCTATGTTGGCCAGCTGATCTCAAGCAATCCACCTGCCTCTCAAAGTGCTGGGGTTACAGGCATGCACCACCGCGCCCAGCCAAGACAAAATTGCAGCTCTTGCCAATGACTCGTCAGCCGCTGCAAACCCCAAAAGGTCATGCACTGCCTCACAGCATAAACTAACCCCAAATTCAAAAGCCAAAAAGAAAAAGGGGAGTCCTCCTGAGAGGAACTTAACCTATAATTCTTGAGGCTCCATGAGGAAGACCGAAGATTTCAAAAGGCATCTGTGGCTCTGTGGCACCTCTCTGATATTCATCTGGGAGTCTCAGAAGTCATCAGCAGTGTCCTTCAGGTCCCTTTGTCGGTTGCCAGAACTGTCAAAAGACAAAATTACAATGAATTTAGTTTACAAATCTTTTTTTTTTTTTTTTTTTTTTTGAGACAGTCTCTCTCTCTGTTACCCAGGCTAGAGTACAGCGGCGCCATCTCGGCTCACTGCAACCTCTGCCTCCCGGGTTCAAGTAATTCTTTTGCCTCAGCCTCCCAAGTAGCTAGGATTACAGGCGTACACCACCATGCCCAGCTAATTTTTGTATTTTAGTAGAGATGGGGTTTCACCATATTGGCCAGGCTGGTTTTCAACTCCTGACCTCAAGTGATCTGCCCGCCTCGGCCTCCCAAAGTGCTGGGATTACAGGCATGAGCCACCGCACGTGCCTTTTACAATTTTTTTTTTTTTTTAGACAGAATTTCGTTCTTGTCGCCTAGGTTGGAATGCATTGGCACGATCTCAGCTCACGGCAACCTCTGCCTCCTGGGTTCAAGCAATTCTCCTGCCTCAGCCTCCCGAGTAGCTGGAATTACAGGCATGCGCCACCATGCCCAGCTAATTTTGTATTTTTAGTAGAGATGGGGTTTCTCCATGTTGGTAAGGCTGATCTCGAACTCCAGACCTCAGGTGATCCACCCACCTTGGCCTCCCAAAGTGCTGGGATTACTGGTGTGAGCCACCGCGCCCAGCCTCGCCTTTTACAAATCCTTTTTTTTTTTTTTTTTTGAGACGGAGTCTCGCTCTGTCCCCCAGGCTGGAGTGCAGTGGCGCGATCTCAGCTCACTGCAAGCTCCGCCTCCTGGGTTCACGCCATTCTCCTGCTCCTGCCTCAGCCTCCTGAGTAGCTGGGACTACAGGGGCCCACCACCGCGCCTGGCTAAGTTTTTGTATTTTTAGCAGAAACGGGGTTTCACCGTGGTCTGGATCTCCTGACCTTGTGATCCGCCCGCCTCGGCCTCCCAAAGTGCTGGGATTACAGGCGTGAGCCACCGCGCCCGGACCATACAAATCTTAATTGACTTATTTTCTATTCTAGAATAGAAACATCTCATTCTATAAAGTAGAGTGAGTGTTTTGATGAGCTGAGCAAAGGAGGCTGGGTTTGTAGATAGAAAAGGGCCAAGGAAAGTAAAAACAGAGAACACAAAGCAGATTGGTTGTTTCAGGTGTTTTCCCTATAAAGGTGAAAGCAGAGGGGACTTCCTTATCCTGCCAGCTACCACGGGTCTGTTCGAGGATTTGGCCTTTATCTGTCTCTCCTGGTTACTCAGAAGGTCAAATAAACTTAGTTTCAACTTGGTCTTGTGGAAAGTGAGTTAACTTCATTTTGATTTGGTCTTTTGGGCCTAGTAGAAGAGCTCAGTCCAAACCAATGACCTCTTATAGTTTAATTTTATTTATTTATTTACTTTTGAGACAGGGTCTCTGTCGTGAGGTTGGCAGGTGTTACCTTGGAGTGCTGGAGTGCAGTGGTGCGATATCGGCTCACTGAAGCCTCAACCTTGTGGACTCTGGTTTTAGGGTTAGTTTGTGCTGCGAGAGAGTGTATGACTTTTTGGGACCACAGGCAGGTGCCACCACGCCCAGCTACTTTTTTGTGTTTTTAGTAGATACGGGATGTTGCCAGGTTGCCCAGGCTGCCTCTTATTATTTACCCTCCTGATTATAAAGTACAGAATTTCTATCTAAGTTTCCAATCCACTCAGATTTTTATGTTATAGATGACGACTGCTGCTATTAAGAAAAGGAGGGCAAGAGTAAATATAGGCAGAGTCTCTAATACATCAGCAACCTGTTATTTGTAGTGATGATCTGTTAGGAAGGGCTAACCCATTTTTCTTCTTAAAAGGGAGGCTTACGAAAAGAAAAATAGGCCAGGCGTGGTGGTTCATGCCTGTAATCCCAAGCACTTTGGGAGGCTGAGGCAGGAGGATTACTTGAACCCGGGAGGTCAACGCTACAGTGAGTCATATTCCCACCACTGCACCCCAGCAAGGGCAAAAAAGCAAAACCCTATCTCTAAATAAATAAATAACTCTAGGATTCCCAAATCTTGCAGATGAAGAAACCTCCTTCTCTTTTTTGGCTGGGGCGGGGAAGACTAGCCTGTTCTTTGTTTTCCTTGTGAAGTTACAGGGTTACTGACAAACAAAATTACTGTTCAGGGAAGAGATATCCAGTGGCTTCTATGTCCAAGCCCATTCCTAGGAACCACAGTTCCAGAGGGGCCTCAACCCCTGAGGCCTCAATTGGCCCCTTTCCAGGTATCCAAGAACAAATCACAAAGTAGTAGTGGGGAACAAAAACCAGCCTCACCTCAGCACCTGCTCTTACCCCAAAGGGAGGTGAGGGCTGGTGGCATGAGTGGGGCCCGGGCCTAGTCTCTAGCCAGAGGATGTGGGGACCTCTCTCTTGGGGGCCTGCCCTTCCCACACCCCCTCTCCCAGCGAGGCTGTCTTGGACATTTTTGGGACTCCTCTGAGGGATCATGGTTCGTGCTCTGGGCTTTGCTTTTGTCATTTTAACACTAAGGCATCCCAGCCTCCCTTCCTGGAAGATGGAGTATTTGCACTGTTGCCTTTTCTTTTGTCCCTGTTTTTGTACAAAAATGACAATACTCTCTGTTGGACTGTATTTTAACCCAAAAGAGAAAACTGAGCCCCCTTCTCTTTGATACTGCAGGTTCATAGAGCCAAGTCTATCAATTTTTTTCTTGTTCTTTGTTTTTTGGTTGGGGAAAGGGTTTTCTAAGCAATACTGAACTTTCCTTACCTAAAAGTAGTACAGGTTAAACAAGTCAAACTTTAAATGTAATACCCATTGCTTTAAAATATTCTAGCAAAGAAAATAAGGTTTGGAAGATGGTGGCAGGGGATAGATGAAACAAGATTGAAAAGTGTTCACAATTTATGAAGTTCTGGAAATTCATTCTGTTCTTCTGTTTGATATTTTCCACAGTAAGAAGTTTTTAAAAATACTAGCTTTCTCTTATTTTTTACTCTAACAACTTCCTTTTGCTTGTCTCTGACAGGTCCTGGTCTCAGGAGGAGGAAAGCTACACAACCAGTCTCTGTGTGTGTGTGTGTGTGTGTGTGCAAATCTCTGTGTTCCCTTGTGAATACAGTTTCATTAGGGGAGGATTCACCTTTGTTATGCGCTTGATCAGTACGTAATAAATATATATGTTTTATTTTTTTAGTGACAGGGTTTCACTCTGTCACCCAGGCTGGAGTTCAGTGGTGGCAATCATAGCTTACTGCAGCCTCCACCTCCTGGGCTGAAGCAATCGGCCTCCCAAGTAGTTGGGACTACAGGCCCAGGCCATCATGCCCGGCTTTTTTTATTTTTTGTAGAGACGGGGTCTCCCTATGTTGCCCAGGCTGGTCTGCAACTCTTGGGATCCAGTGATCCTCTCACTTCAGCCTCCCAAAGTGCTGGGATTATAGGCATGAGCCACCACGCCGTGTCTGTATTTCATTTTAAAACAACAAAGAATGCTCTCCTTCCTCACGTATCTCAAATTTGGGGGGTACCAAATCTCTGATATTATCCCAACGATTTTTTTTATAACCAGAGTATCACAATTCCTTTCAGAAAGGGTTCTTTAGCCGTTCACACCGCGGGTTTCGGTGGCACATCTTGGGGTGGCACAGACCTGTGCTATAGGTCTCGGCTCTACCCAGAGCAGGATGGCCCTCCTTTTTTTTTTTTTTTTTGAGATGGCGTCTCAGTATGTCGCCCAGGCTGGAGAGAAGTAGCATGATCTCGGCTCACTGCAACTTCCGCCTCCCGGGTTCAAGTGATTCTCCTGCCTCAGCCTCCTGAGTAGCTGGGATTACAGGAGCCCGCCACCACACCCGGGTAATTTTTGCATTTTTAGTAGCGACACAGTTTCACCATGTTGGCCAGGCTGGTCTTGAACTCCTGACCTCAGGTGATCCGCTCCCCCTCCGTCTGCCTCCTAAAGTGCTGGGAATACTGGCGTGAGCCACCACACCCGGCCTAACTTTTTGTATTTTAGTAGAGACGGGGTTTCACAGTGATGCCTAGGTTGGTCTCAAACTCCTGAGCTCAGGAAATCCACCCACCTCGGCCTCCCAAAGTGCTAGGATTACAGGAATGAGCCACTGTGCCCGGCCCCAAGCCTCACTTTCTTTGGGCCTCAGTTTACCCCGCCTGAAAAAAGAGCAGATCGACTGCACCCCCTTCCCGGGGCCCCTCCCAAGCTATGGGCAGCCCCGCCCTAAGGGCGGAGACTGGGCGGAGCGTCGCGCTCTCCTCCGCCTCTTTCGACTCACCGCTGCCCCCTGTGCCCGCGGCGCATGTTCCCGGCACCCCCACCCCCAACCGGCCCTGGATTCCACTTCCGCTCCACTCGCGCTGCAGCCGCAGCTGCCTACAGGCCCCACGCCGCCTCCGGAGTCCATGGCCGGCACGCGCTGGGTACTCGGGGCGCTGCTCCGGGGCTGCGGCTGTAACTGCAGCAGCTGCCGGCGCACTGGCGCCGCCTGCCTGCCCTTCTACTCTGCCGCTGGCTCTATCCCGTCTGGCGTCTCGGGCCGCCGCCGCCTCCTGCTGCTGCTCGGGGCCGCCGCGGCCGCTGCCTCCCAGACGCGTGGCCTCCAGACCGGGCCTGTGCCTCCCGGGAGGCTGGCGGGGCCTTCCCCTGTGGCCACCTCTGCCGCGGCGGCGGCCGCCGCGGCCTACCCTGCCCTCCGTGCCCCTCTGCTGCCGCAGTCGCTGGCGGCGGCCGCGGGCCCGACGCGTAGCTACAGCCAGGTAGGTGGGCGCCGCTAGGGACCTGGCGCTAGACCCCTCCCGGGCTGCGCGCACGCGCCCCCGCGCCCCTCCGTGTGCACTTCGCTGGCGCGCCCGGGGATCCGCGACTCGCGCCGCACACCCTCCCCCGTCCGCCCTGTGCTCCTATTGGGCCCCGGAACAAGGGAAGCTCTCCTAGGCGTCGGGTTTTCTCCTTGATTTGTTCTCCCCTCGATTCTGGGTCTGTTGGGCAGTTTAAGTGTGGCTGGGGTGAATGTTGAGGCCTTGTTCCCCGCCGGGCCCATGGTAGGTTTCGTGAGGCTGCTGACGCGCCCACCTCGGATCCCTTTTGCTTTCCACCAGCAGGTTGTGAAGTTGCGAGGCCGGAGCCCGCCGAGGGTTGGGGGTTTCCGTGCAGCGTGAGCGCTAGGCCTGGGCGGCCCTCGGCGCCTCTCGGTGGGCCGCGGCTGAGAAGGTGCGCGCACACAGTTGCGTGGGCTGGCTTGTAGGGAAGGAACCTGTCCCCATCGCGCCCTTCCCTGTCCTGTCCCCAGGGAAAGACGAGCTGTCCCGGTTTACTGAAGGTCACCTCTGCAACTCCACTCGTACAGAAGGTCTTTTAGGACTGTGTGTCGCCTCGTCTGGGAAAGCAGTTTGGAGGTTTAGCTGTTGGTGGGAGGGGGTGAAGGGGAGGGAGCGTTGAGGGTTGAGGACACAATTTGGGGTCCCAGGAATGAATTTACAATGTTTTCCTTTCCATTTTTTCTTTATTTTTTAGAAAAGTCGGTATGTACTTAACTCAGATTGCAAATATTTTGTGTCTTGTAGATGAACGTTTCTCTTATTGTTACGTGGCATCTGGGAAGTGTCTGCACACTTTTTAACTACCCAGCCCCTGATTCTTTGGGTCATATTTATCTGAATTCAATTTGTGCTTCTCCTTTAACTTAGGGAGACTGGGAGGCTCATCAGCATGGCTGCTGTGTGCCAGCGGCTGAGCTAATTGATTAGAATCCTGGCCCAATACTTTCCGCTGCCTTTTTCTGTGAAAGCTTGTGATGCTTATGGAATTCTGGAAAAATAGGGAAAGTTGTCTACAAAAACCACAACAAAACAATCTCTAATGAACCTTTGTGAGCTAGCTTCTCTTTTTTTTTTTTCTGTGAAATTGAGGCAGTGGTATCTGTAGAGCATCTATGTGTTAGACACTGCTTACATTTATTCCTTAAAACTAAACATTAAGCCTTCATGAAAATTATAGATAGGGCCGGGCGCGGCACTTTGGGAGGCTGCGGCGAGTGGATCACCTGAGGTCAGGAGTTCGATACCAGCCTGACCAACATGGTGAAACTCCATCTCTACTAAAAAACGCAAAAAAGCCGGGCATGGTGGCAGGCGCCTGTAATCCCAGCTACTCGGGAGGCTGATTGCGCCGTTGCACTCTAGTCTGGCCGACAAGAGCGTAACTCCGTCTCAAAAAAAAAAAATGATTGATAGTACAAAGATATCTCTGTCCTTAGTCCAGTAGAGTGCAGTCTTTTTTTCTTTTTTTTTTTTGAGACGGAGTCTTGATCTGTAGCCCAGGCTGGAGTGAAATGCCGAGATCTCAGCTCACTGAAACCTCCAGCCCCCCGGGTTCAAGCGATTCTCCTGCCTCAGCCTCCCGAGTAGCTGGGATTACAGGCATACGCCACTACACCCGGCTAATTTTTTGTATTTTTAGTGGAGATGGGATTTCACCATGTTGGCCAGGCTGGTCTTGAACTCCTGACCTCGTGATTCGCCCACCTTGGCCTCCTAAAGTGCTGGGATTACAGGCGTTAGCCACCGCACCTAGCCCAGTAGAGTGCAAGTCTTAAAGCCTGAGTTGTCTTCTTAGGTTATGGTTGTAGTGCTTGGTGGATTCTTACTAAATTCCAGTTTTACTTAATCCAATAAAAGAGACTTTACAAGTCTTTAGCCTCACAATGCTGCTGTTGCCTTTAAGATCTTTCCCTTAATCACTTGATCTGGCATACCAGCTGACAGAGGAATCTTCCCAAGGCATCCTATCTTGTTGATTTACACAGTCCTCAGTGTCTTTTGTTAAATTCCCTTTGCCTACCAAGTGAAGAACACACATTGAGCTCCACACTCAAGGCCCTCTGCTCTATGGTACCAGCTTCCTTTTGCCAGGTCACCTTCTTTGGCTCCTAATTTAAACGGAATTAATTGAAATTAATTGCTGTTTTTCAAATGGTCCTTTGGTCGTACTGCTTCTTTCTCTCACCTTCAAACTGGAATATCCTATCTTTTATATCCTTCTAACAATTCTGTCCTTCCTTCAAGGCCGATCTCATGTCACGTCCTGATTCTTCTGTTAGTCCTCTGATTTGAATTCCTGTAGTATTTTGTATATTAATTATAGCACTCAGCGTCTCATCTTGTATGCTTGTCGTATTCTAGATAGCTATTTCAGATGAGGGCAATCACTGTGTGTAGGGGCAATCAAATATTTGTCAAATTGTTGGGACCTTTCTTGTGTTGCCTTAACTACACTATTGTTAGCTATAATTTGGGGTCCATGAATTTTAAAACAAACCCTGCATGAAATTTATGTCCTGCCAAACCTTTAGGATATACCTGCTTACGGCTTTTGGATGTACAATTTAAGCCAAAACAGGATGGGTTAGATTGGTGAAGTTTACTTTTTGCCTCTGAAATAATATCTAGAATATTAGTTTGTAGAATAAACATTTTCTAACATTTTTTTTTTTTTTTACATTTTTTACCTGTAAATGTAACTATTTTTACAATTCTTCATTTCCCTTGGAAGGAGTCCAAAACTACTTACCTGGAAGACCTTCCACCACCGCCTGAGTATGAATTGGCCCCATCCAAGTTAGAAGAGGAAGTGGATGATGTCTATCTCATTCGAGCTCAAGGACTGCCCTGGTCATGCACTATGGAAGATGTGCTTAACTTTTTCTCAGGTATATTTTATGTATGTTTTATTTATTTATTTTTTTCCCTTATATTGTTTCTCACAAGCAGATAGGTAATTATAAGTATGTGATTTTGTCTGAGTAAAAGGTAGTGCTACAAATCCACATCAGACTACACTGTCAACTTCCTTTTTGATGGTTGGGAACTGTCTCATTCTGGTTGGTTGCATATACCAAGTGATACCATGTGTACTGTTTGCAGTATGTAACAAATTGAAAGACTTTGGGCCAGGGGCAGTGGCTCAGGCCTGTAATCCCAGCACTTTGGGAGGCCAAGGTGGGAGGATAGCTTGAGGCCAGTAATTCCATATACTGGGCAACACTGTGAGACTGTCTCAATTTACATATATATAAAGGCTTTGAATGCAACAAAAGTTATTTAATGCTAATATATTAATATATAATTGATATATGTAATTAATATAAACATTAATGAATATATTAACGTTATAATTAGTTAATATATGTAATATAATATATAATTTATTAACTTTTACATATATAACAGGCTCAGGCCTATAATATATATAATTTATATATAGCATACATATAATTTGTATTTTAACATATTAATATATTAATAATTATACATTTATTATATAATTAATTATATAATTATTAGTGATATGTTAATATTTATATGTAACAAGTTTTATATAATATATAATTATATGTAATTATGTTTAGTTAATACTATATAATTAATATATGATTATATATAAATATATATTATATAATATAATTAATGTTATATATTAATGTATAATATGTAATGTTAAGACTACATAGTATAATGGAATTTTATTTATTTATTGAGACAGAGTCTTGCTCTGTTACCCAGGCTGGAGTGCAGTGGCACGATCTTGGCTTACTGCAAGCTCTGCCTCCTGAGTTCATGACATTCTCCTGTCTCAGCCTCCCTAGTAGCGATCACCACCATGCCTGGTTAATTTTTTGTGTTTTTGGTAGAGACGGGGTTTCACCGTGTTAGCCAGGATGATCTCGATCTCCTGACCTCGTGATCTCATGATCTGCCTGTCTCCCTAAGTGCTAGGATTACAGGCCTGAGCCACTGCGCCTGGCTGGTATGATGGAATATTATGCAGCCATAACAAAGAACGAGATTATATCCTTTGCAGCAATGTGGGTGGTGCTGGAGACCATTATCCTAAGCAGACTAACATGGAACATTAAACTAAATACTGTATATTTTCACTTACAAGTGGGAGCTAAACAATGAGAACACATGGACACAAAGGGGAACAACACACCAGGGCCAACTTGAGGGTGGGGGAGAGGATTAAAAAATACCTATCGGGGCCGGGTGCAGTGGCTCACGCCTGTAATCTCAGCACTTTGGAAGGCCGAGGCAGGCGGATCACGAGGTCAGGAGATCGAGACCATCCTGGCTAACACGGTGAAACCCCATCTTTCCTAAAAATACAAAAAAAATTAGCCAGGCGTGGTGGCACGCTCCCGTAGTCCCAGCTACCCGGGGGGCTGAGGCAGGAGAATCGCTTGAATCCAGGAGGAGGAGGTTGCAGTGAGCTGAGATCACACCACTGCATTCCAGCCTTGGCGACAGAGATAAAGACTCTTCTCAAAAAGAAAAATAAAAGCTATTGGGTACTATGCTTGCTGCCTGGGTAACTACATGATCTGTATACCAAGCCTCCTGTAACACATGGTTTACCTGCGTAACAGTCCTGTACATGTACTGAATAAAAGTTAAAAAACAAAATTGCATGGTTTGAAATTATTTTTCTCTGTGGTATTAACATATACATCAAAAAGTCAAGCCTGTCAGTGGAAATATGGAATTAAGAGTGACTATTTATGTAATACAGACATTTAGAATAGAAGGTCACTTAGTATCAAGGAATAAAGTTCTCTTAGTACCATGTTTGGAGAGTTTATGTATCTGGGATTTTTTTTTAGTTTCTGTATCTGACTATGATTTATTTATTATTATTTTTTGAGATGGAGTCTCGCTCTGTCACCTAGGCTGGAGTGCAGTCTTGCGCAGTCTCGACTCACTGCAACCTCCGCCTCCTGGGTTCAAGCGATTCTCCTGCCTCTGCCTCCTGAGTTGCTGGGACTACAGGCACCTGCCACTATGCCTGGCTAATTTTTGTATTTTTAGTAGAGACAGGGTTTCGCCATGTTGGCCAGGTTGGTCTCAAACGCCTGACCTCAGATGATCCACCACTTTGGCCTCCCAAAGTGCTGGGATTACAGGCATGAGCCACCACGCCTGGCTATTTCATTAATTTTGTTAGCTGCTCCTTGTGGAGCAGGAGTAACTCCTAGGCAGTATGCCCAGAGTGAGCCTGGTCAAACATTTTTTAAAGCCTCTTGGCCACTTACATCTTGGACTTTCCCATTATAAAAAGTATGCAGTATGAAAAGGGCAAAAAGCCTAGGCGTGGTGGCTGATGCCTGTAATCCCAGCACTTTGGGAGGCTAAGGTGGGAGGATTACTTAAGCCCAAGAGTTCAAGACCAGCCTGGGCAACAAAATGAGACCCCTTTCTACAAAAACAAAAAAAAATTAAATTATGGTAATAAAATTATTCTTAGAGGAAATACTTTAGAGTCCTATGGATATGATTTTAAAGGAAGACACTTATGTATGAATTTAACTATATTGTATTTCCTTAAGTGATTGTAGAAACATTGGAATAGAAGTAATGAATTTTGTGTTGGGCCTATCCTTATTTGCCATTTAATGATCAGGAAGGAGATCATAAGCTTCTGTGCTAAGATTTGCTTATCTTTTCTACTTGGAAGGTTTTAGAGACTAATTTTTTTTTTTTTTTTGAGACGGAGTCTCGCTGTGTCTCCCCGGCTGGAGTGCAGTGGCGTGATCTCGGCTCACTGCAAGCTCCGCCTCCCGGGTTCACGCCATTCTCCCGCCTCAGCCTCCCAAGTAGCTGAGACTACAGGCGCCCGCCACCATGCCCGGCTAGTTTTTTGTATTTTTAGTAGAGACGGGGTTTCACCATGTTAGCCAGGATAGTCTCGATCTCCTGACCTCGTGATCCACCCGCCTCGGCCTCCCAAAGTGCTGGGATTACAGGCTTGAGCCACCGCACCCGGCCGAGACTAAATTCTTATTGGTGTTTGGATGGCTTAAGAGATGCGGATTTGTGTAAGGAATATGACACTTGTTTCCTGGTTTGTTGGAAAATTGCGTTCTCGTGACTTACATAATTGAGCTAAAAGTTTGATTTCTGTTTTCAATTGATTTTGCTCATACACTTTTAGACTGCAGAATCCGCAACGGTGAGAATGGAATACATTTCCTCCTAAATAGAGATGGGAAACGAAGGGGTGATGCCTTAATTGAAATGGAGTCAGAGCAGGATGTGCAGAAAGCCTTAGAGAAGCACCGCATGTACATGGGCCAGCGGTATGTGGAAGGTATGTGAAGTCAGATTTTGACATTTTGGGTTCATTGCATTAGGTTTTATACTTTTCAAGGCAGTTTTTATTTGATCCTTAATAATGAAGTATTTAGATTGTATGAATGCATTCTTTTATAGGTTGTGAGAGTAAAACATAGATAAACTTTCTTATGAGAATATTGACCAAGTTAATCTTTTTTTTTTTTCGGGATGGAGTCTCGCTCTGTCACCCAGGCTGGAGTGCAGTGGCGTGATCTCAGCTCACTGCAACCTCTACCTCCTGGGTTCAAGCAATTCTCCTCTCTCAGCCTCCCAAGTAGCTGGGACTACAGGCAAATGATACCCAGCTAATTTTTGTATTTTTATTAGAGATGGGGTTTTACCATATTGGTCAGGCTGGTCTCAAACTCCTGACCTCAGGTGATCCACCCGCCTTGGCCTCCCAAAGTTCTGGGATTACAGGCATGAGCCTCTGTACCCGGCTGACAAGTATCTTACAAGCTGTGAGAATTAAAGAAGTTATGCCTGCATGGTAAATATGCGATAAATGTCATTTGTTATTTTCTCTAGAGAAGTGCATAAAGATTAAAAGAATTAGTTTTTGAATTCTTGGATAACCCACCAAGTTGTAATGATTTTTTTAAATGGGTTTGTTCCTTTGTTATGTAAATTTTCATCCCTTTTGTGTTTTTTCTTCGTAGTGTATGAGATAAACAATGAAGATGTGGATGCCTTAATGAAGAGCTTGCAGGTCAAATCTTCACCTGTGGTAAATGATGGTGTGGTTCGTTTGAGAGGACTTCCTTACAGTTGCAATGAGAAAGACATTGTAGATTTCTTTGCAGGTACTTTGCAGTTATATTATGCTTGGGAGTTCATATCTTTTTCCCGTTGTTATCTTCTATATCTGAGATGAGCCTCTTTCTGGGCAATAGCATGCAGTTATATTAGGTTCTTTAGGGGAGAGCTCTTCACTTAAATTTCTAATATTTATAGATTTTATATGTGTTTTCTATCAGGCAGATTTTAGGAGGGAAGTCAGATTTCAAAATAATTTCATGAGGGTTTTACTATTGAAGGAAGTAACTTCTCATAATTGGCTATATTTGTGTAAGACAATAACAATTTATGTAATTTAAAGGTATTATCTAATTCCTAGAACCATTAACAGTGAAGTCTGTGATTTCTGTTGTTTCCTAGTATATAATTAACAGCAAAAAAAAAAAAAAAAAAAAAAGATGGGGAGAATTGTATGTTTCGAGTGGGCTTCTTGGACCCTACCTATTCTGGAGATAGGGTATGTAGGTGTTACTGACTTTTGACTGCATAATAAATTTTTTCCTATCAAGCATGTATTCAGTTTTGGGACTGGCAAAACAGAATAAAAATTTTATTAGTATTTGAATGATGGTGTTAATTCTAAGGATAAAAAAACCTGCTAGTAGCACTAAACTCTTTTCGTGTTCTAGGACTGAATATAGTTGACATTACTTTTGTGATGGACTACAGAGGGAGACGAAAAACAGGGGAAGCCTATGTGCAATTTGAAGAACCAGAAATGGCCAACCAAGCCCTGTTGAAACACAGGGAAGAAATTGGTAATCGGTGAGTAAAGCAGATACTAATGATGCACAAGTGTCACACATCAAGACATTTTGATGAATGTGCTGTAATATGACTGTAAAGTTATCCAAACATAGAAAAGTAGAGAGAGTAGTGTAGTGAGCCATCAAATGCCCATAATTTAGATTAACAATTTTTTTTTGACTGCTCGTTGTGGAGCAGGACTAACCCATAGACAGTGTACGTAAAGCAGCTAGATTAACACATTTATATATAAAATATAACATCTGTTATATTTGCTTCATCTGGTTTTTTTTTAGTATGCATCTGTAAAAAAAAATTTTTTTTACATAATTTCAATGTTATATCTAACACCGTTATCAATAGTATGTTATCTAATAACAGTTCATAATATTTTTCCATTTATACCAAAAATATCTTTTTTTTTTTTTTTTTTGGCAACGGAGTCTCGCTCTGCTGCCTAGGCTGGAGTGCAGTGGCGTGATCTTGGCTCACCGCAACCTCTCTCTGCCTCCCAGGTTCAAGTGATCCTCCTGCCTCAGCCTCCCGAGTAGCTGGAACTAGTGGCATGCGCCACCACGCCCAGCTAAGTTTTGTATTTTTAGTAGAGACGGGGTTTCACCGTGTTGGCCAGGCTAGTCTAGAACTCCCGGACTCAAGTCATCCACCCACCTCCGCCTCCAGAAGTGTTGGGATTACAGGTGTGAGCCACCACACCGGACAAAAATATCTTTTTTGAAACAGAATCCAGATAAGGTCTACACACTGCATTTGACTGTTATGTCCATAGTTCTCTGTGTATTTTTTTCTTTTAAGACACAGGATCTCATTCTGTCACCCAGGCTGGAGTGTAGTAGCATGATGATAGCTCACTACAGCCTTGAATTCCTGGGCTCAAGCAGTCTTCTCGCCTCACCCTACCAACTAGCTAGAACTATAGGCATGTGCCACCACACCTCACTCTGTGTGTGTGTGTGTGTGTATGTGTGTAGGTGGGGTCTTGCTGTGTTGCCCTGACTGGCCTCAAACTCATGGGCTCAAGTGATCTCCCGCTTTGGCCTCCCTAAACGCTGGGATTACAGGTGTGAGCCACTGCACCTGACCACTGATTCTCTTGAACTAGAGCAAATCCCCCTTACTTATTCCCTCCCTTTTTTTAAAAGCAATTGACTTTTGAAGAAATTAGATCAGTTGTCTTGTACAGTATCTCATGTTGACATCACATCATGATGCACATGATGATAAGTGGGTTCGTTTGTGTTTTTACTTTAGTTTTGGAGGTACAGTTTAAAATGTCAAATGTTAAATCCTGTTGGGTTACTTTTTTTGCTGTTTTCTGGCCTTTTAAATCAGCTCCTTTGAAGTAAACAAAATAGCCATTCCAAAGGCAGTGTTTCAGGATCTACTGATAGAAGTGGTTCAAAGGTTTTTTAGTTTCTTGAGACAGGATCTTGCTCTGTCACCCAGCCTGGAGTGCAGTGGCACAAACACCTTGACCTCCTGGGCTCAAGCAGTCTTCCCACCTCAGCTTTCCTTGTAGGTGGTACCACAGGCATGCATCACCATGCCTGGCTAATTTTAGACAGAGCCTTACTCTGTTAACCTCACTGGAGTGCAGTTGAGTGATATAGCTCTCTGCAGCTGTGGCCTCCTGGGCTCAAGCAGTCCTCCCACTTCAGCCTCCCAAGTAGCTGGGACTACAGGTGCATGCCACCACACCCAGCTAATTCTTGTATTTTTGTAGAGATGGGGTTTTGCATGTTGCCCAAGCTGGTCTCAAACTCCTGAGCTCAAGTGATCCACCTGCCTCAGCCTCCCAAAGTACTGGGATTACAGGTGTGAGCCACTGCACCTGGTCTCCTGGCTAATTAAAAAAAAAAAACAAAAAACTTTTGTTGAGATAGTGTCTCACTTTGTTGTCCAGGCTCAAAGATTTTTTTTAAAGAAGTAGTGCACATCTAATCTTTATAGATTTGTAAACACAAGCTATTTTTATAACTCTTAGTTTAGAAAGCCATGTTAAGAAAAAGAAAACTGTGCTGGGTGTGGTGGCCAATACCTGTAATCCCAGCACGTTGGGAGGCTGAAGTGGGTAGAATCACTTGAGCCCAGGAGTTCAAGAGCAACCTGGGCAACATGGCAAGAACCCATGTCTACAAAAATAAAAAATACAAAATGTAGCAGTGTGTGGTGGCAGGCGGCAGTAGTCCCCAGCTACTTGGGAGGCTGAGGCAGGAAGATCACTTGAGTCTAGGAGGTTGAGGCTGCAGTGAGCCATGTTCACACCACTGTACTCCATCTTGGGTGACAGCAAGAAACCCAAGTTTCAAAAAAAAAAAAAATTGTTCCAGAAGCTTGGGTTTAATAGATAGTCCCCTCCACGGTGATAGCAAGTCATAATTGATACTTAGTTCTTGAATTCTCATTAGCCTTTTAGTGAAGTTCTGGGAAGTTAGCTCTTCTTTTACTGTGACTTTTAATATCTTATACAGATGTGATTAATTTGCACAGAATTGAATTTCAAGGCTTCAAGAGATTGTTAACCAGCTGTTTAAAAAACCCTTATGAGATTAATTTTCTCTGTGTACACAGTTAACGTAAGCATAGTTCTCATGAAGCAAAACAGAGTAGAAAATATTGTTAAAATGTGTATGAGGAAAAAGTGTTACCTTGGTGCAAAAACTTAAATCAGTGACCTACTGTTTTATGTTTTCATGGGCTACTATCTGCATCCATTATTACTTTTCCCTACCTGTTATCTTTGGACACCTGTGTTTCATAAGCTGTTGGAAATATAATGTATACATGTTTATTTTAAGTGAGTTCAGTATAAAGTTACTTTGCACCATTTGTGCCTGTTCACTTTTTCTTTGACATAGATACATCGAGATATTTCCAAGCAGAAGGAATGAAGTTCGAACACATGTTGGTTCTCATAAGGGAAAGAAAATCGCATCTTCTCCTACTGCTAAGTATATAACTGAGCCAGAAATGGTCTTTGAAGAACATGAAGTAAATGAGGATATTCGACCCATGACAGCTTTTGAAAGTGAGAAGGAAATAGGTAAGGTCCTGTCTCTTCTTGAGACTCATTGGTTCTATCTTGAATGTTTTGGATTTTGCGAAAAAAAAATTTTTTTTTTGAGACAGAGTCTTGCTCTGTTGCCAGGCTGGAGCGCAGTGGTGCGATCCTGGCTGACTGCAACCTCTACCTCCTGGGTTCAAGCAATTCTCCTGCCTTAGCCTCCTGAGTAGCTGGGACTACAGGTGCATGCCACCACGCCCAGCTAATTTTTATAATTTTAGTAGAGACAAGGTTTCGCCATGTTGGCCAGGCTGGTCTGGAACTCTTGACCTCGAGTGATCCACCTGCTTCAGCCTCCTAAAGTGCTGGAATTACAGGTGTGAGCCAACACACCAGGCCTAAAGATTTAATAGGTCTTGGAGTATAGTACATGCTTTGAGTATATGCAGAAAGACTTAATTATTTTGCTAGGTTTTTAATTTAATCATTTTTATTAACTATATCAAAAGCTGGGTAGTAAAAATGTGATAAAAGGAAGTAAAATGTCAATATTTAAATTAAGATGGGGGAAGATTTGGGTAATGAGCAGGAATATTGACTGAAGTAAGGAATTTTTTTTTTTTTGAGACAGAGTCTTGCTCTGTCGCCCAGGCTGGAGTGCAGTGGGGAGATCTCCGCTCACTGCGAGCTCCGCCTCCTGGGTTCACGCCATTTTCCTGCCTCGGCCTCCCAAGTAGCTGGGAGTACAGGTGCCTGCCACTGTGGCCGGCTAGGTTTTATATTTTTAGTAGAGACAGGGTTTCCCCATGTTGGCCAGGCTGGTGTTGAACTACTGACCTCAGGGGATCCGCCCGCCTCTGCCTCCCAAAGTGCTGGGATTACAGGCATGAGCCACTGTGCCCACCAGAAGTAAGGATTTTTGTTTGCTTCTGGATTTAATTATTTCTTTGATTCCTAACTCAGAGCAACATTTGGAATCTTTTAAGTTTGATAAATACTTTTTAAACTGGTACCCTGGGATTATCTTGTCACTATATATATATGTGTGTGTGTGTGTATGTATATATATAGTTTTTTGAGACAAGGTGTTGTTCTGTGGCCCATTCTGGAGTGCAGTGGCACAATCATGGCTCACTGCAACCTTGAACTCCTGGGCTCAGGCAGTTCTTCCACCCCAGCCTCCTGAGTAGCTGGAACTATAGACATGCATCACCATGTCCAGCTCAGTTATTTTTCTTTTTCTTTTTTTAATTATTTATTTATTTATTTATTTTTGAGATGGAGTCTTGCTCTGTCGCCCAGGCTGGAGTGCAGTGGCCGGATCTCAGCTCACTGCAGGCTCTGCCTCCCGGGTTCATGCCATTCTCCTGCCTCAGCCTCCTAAGTAGGTGGGACTACAGGTGCCCGCCACCACACCTGGCTAATTTTTGGCATTTTTAGTAGAGACGGGGTTTCACTGTGTTAGCCAGGATGGTCTCGATCTCCTGACCTTGTAATCCACCTGCCTCAGCCTCCCAAAGTGCTGGGAATACAGGCGTGAGCCACCGCACCCGGCGTCTTTTTTTTTTTGTAGAGACAGTGTCTCACTGTGTTGCCCAGGCTGGTCTCGAACTCCTGGGCTCAAGTGATTCTCCTACTTCAGCCTTTCATGGTGTTGGGATTACAAGTGTGAACTACCATGCCCAGCCTTTGTTCCTTTTTTTTTCTTTTTAGTACCTATAATCTAGAAAGTCTCTTTTAGGGTTTAATTCATAATCATTTTATCTGCTCTCTGTTGTTACAGAAAGGGGTAAGTGCTTAAACTGGTAGTGGTCTGAGGCATTCAGTGCTTATGGGTGTTCAGGTGATATTTCTTAAGTGGCAGAAATTTCAGATCATTTTGGCTTTTAAAGCTCTTAAGAGGAATTGAGGATTTGGACATAGAAGTCATACCTAATTAGAATCTGTTAATAACCCTTGAAGCTGTTATGTTTTAACAGTGCTTTCTGTTCCACCTCTCAGAATTGCCTAAGGAGGTGCCAGAAAAGCTTCCAGAGGCTGCTGATTTTGGAACTACGTCTTCTCTGCATTTTGTCCACATGAGAGGATTACCTTTCCAAGCCAATGCCCAAGACATTATAAACGTGTGTGGCAGTAAGATACCGAGTCTCAATAGATTTGAACAAAAGTTCTAAAATGAAACTTGTATTAATTTGGGGATGGTAGAGAAGAAAATATGTAGTGTTTCTGTGTTATCTTTGGATAGTAAGATGGCATCTTCCTGGTTGCAAGGCTTGCTGCTTTTTCTGTAGCTGAAAAGTGTGGCTTGGTATTACTTTTTTTTTTCTCTCTCTCTCTTTTTTTTTTTTTTTTTTTGAGACGGAGTCTCGCTCTGTCGCCCAGCCTGGAGTGCAATGGCCGGATCTCAGCTCACTGCAAGCTCCACCTCCCGGGTTTACGCCATTCTCCTGCCTCAGCCTCCCGAGTAGCTGGGACTACAGGCGCCCGCCACCTCGCCCGGCTAGTTTTTTGTATTTTTTAGTAGAGACGGGGTTTCACCGTGTTCGCCAGGATGGTCTTGATCTCCTGACCTCGTGATCCGCCCGTCTCGGCCTCCCAAAGTGCTGGGATTACAGGCTTGAGCCAACGCGCCCGGCCTCTTTTTTTTTTTTTTTTTTTTTTTTTTTGTGACAGAGTCTTGCCCTGTCGCCCAGGCTGAAGTGCAGTGGCTTGAACTTGGCTCACTGCAACTTCTGCCTCCCGGGTTCAAGCATTTGTCCTGCCTCAGTTTCCCGAGTAGCTGGGATTACAGGCACGTGCCACCATGCCTGTTTAATTTGTGTATTTTCAGTAGAGATGGGGTTTCACCGTGTTGGCCAGGCTGGTCTTGATATCCTGACCTCAAGTGATCCACTCGTCTTGGCCTCCCAAAGTGTTGAGGTTACAGGTGCGAGCCACTGTGCTCTCTGAGAGCAGGTACTTTAAATGTCACTTTGAGTTCTGAGAAAAAGTAGAAAAGCCAGAAGACATACTAGATGTATAAATATGTTACTACTTAAAAAAGGAATTTCCTAAAAACAAATGTATCAAGTGTATGAATCAAAGTCTGAAAGAAAGATGAGCCACCAGACTTCTAGGCGGGTTTGCTTACATCCATCATGTTCCTCTTGACTGCCTTTGTCGTTTAGTTTTTCGCTCCACTCAAGCCTGTTAGAATCACCATGGAATACAGCTCCAGCGGGAAGGCCACTGGAGAAGCTGATGTGCA